>NC_071273.1:21020142-21107642 GCF_023375685.1 Ictalurus furcatus
CCGACTACGAAGACTTGTACGGCTTATTAGATTAACGCGGACGTCCGCTATATAAATCCGCTATACTAAAACACTCTAGATGTCGGTTTAAAAAAATAAACAAACAAACATCCTTGCACTTTTAGGCCGCCGGTTAACGTCGCAACGGATTCTGGGTAGTGACGTCAATCGGTTGCGACGGTCTTGATTCTCCTGCGATATCAACACGTCTTCGGCGTGTTCAGTTTGAGCCTGAGCGTAACATAAGCGAGGAGGCTAACACAGAAGACGTTACTCAAAACGTCCATCAGAATGAAGACGATCCGAGAGTTGAGGAGGTGAGAGCGGGGCAAAATCCACAATGTCTGTCCGGCGACTGCGCGTCTATGCCGACCGAGAGCGTTTGTTGTTCAAGGTAAGCATATGGATTAAACTCTCATGTCGTGATGAAACGTATTCTAATGTCAATCATTTTTAGAGATTATCAGCCATCTCTCCGTCGTGTACGTTATCCTGTTAAAATTCCGACGGCCGGCGCGCCGTCGCCATGTTATGAGCAAATCTACACAGCTTCTATGTGTACGAGGGTACTCATATCTTTGGAAAGCGAAGATACTAGTGATTTGATTGATACAAAACGTTTTGAGATACAATCACAACAGCAGCTACAAGCAGCATTTACACCGGTAAAGCTCCAAACAATCCAATTATGTAAAAAAATATATTTATTCCACCTTTCAAAAGAGACCAAAACCTTGCATGTACTCCAAATGGTTGAATAGCAGCTTCAATTTTACTTTGGGTACGCCTTGGCTAGGCGTTTCAGGCAAATTTTACAGGAGCTTTACGTTATGAGAATATACAGAAAAAAAAAACGCTCTGACAAGATGCTTCCAGGTTTGATTATATTTACAGACATGCCCAGTATCACACAAGAGCTAGAAAATTACACACAAAAGCAGCACAGTGAATGTGGTGTATCCTTTTCCTGCTGCAGGGCTAGTAGCTAATTCTTTTGCGTGCTCAGGTGCGACCGTTTTACGTCATGCACCGCGCATGACGCATAATGGCGGCCTCCGCGGGTTAAAATACGTATTAAATATTAAGGATTTTTAAAGTAATGAACGTATTTTAGTAGGAGAGGGCAATTCCTGCGTGTTAAGGCCTTCAGAGTCAGGGTTCCATTTAAGAAGAATCAGATCCTTACCACCAGATTAACAGATTAACTCGAATCCCACGCAGGACAATCAGAGTCGTACACACTCCAACGTTTGCACACCATTACACACATCCTTTCACCAGACATCTGAACGCATCATCTGTAGTCTCTCATACACACAGAGTTTTGTTTGTTTGGGGGGTTTTTTTTTTCTCCCCCCACCGATAGATGTCAGTGTTTCCAAAGCGTTCACGGAGTGTCAGAGCTGCTGGGAGTCACTGCTCCGCTCCTCCACACTCCCACTCTTTCTGTGCGCGAGCTCCAATCGATGGTTATTACCGTGTCCTTGGCCCAGTTGCCCAAAGCAGGAGTTCAGATGGGAGCCAGGCCAACAATTCCCTCGTTCCTGAGGGGGGGGGGTCTCTGTTTCTCTCTCTTCCCTCCCGCCATCCACAGATCTGCCATTTACAACCGTCCGACTGCACAAACTCTCACGTTCACACGTTATGAGTGAAAAATGGCTAGCTAATGAGACAGACAGAGAGAGAGAGAGAGAGAAAGTCTGGAAGGAAAAAAGCAATCCATGCATCCCTTATAATAATAAAGTATAAAAGAAATAAAATGGAGTAATAAAGGCAGATACAGTGTATAGGTCCATTCATCCGTTTTCCGTACCGCTTATCCTACACAGGGTCACGGGGAGCCTGGAGTCTACCTCAGGGAGCATCGGGTACAAGGCGGGGGACATCCTGGACGAGGTGCTGACCCATCACAGGGCACAATCACACACACACACACGCTACAGACAGATTAGCCATGGCAATCAGCCTACAACGCATGTCTTTGGACTGGGGGAGGAAACCGAGGTACCCGAAGGAAACCCTCGAAGCACCGGGAGAACATACAAACTCCCAACCCTGGAAGTACGTGCTAACCGCTAAGCCACCGTACCCCCAAGTGTATGGGTATTGTGTGGTATTTAAATATTTTAATTATGTACCAGAACAACAGCTGTACATCTGCAAATATTACGGCGGTAATAGCTGCAAATTAATGTCCAATTTACTCTTGCTTTTGCATGTACGTGTGTGTGCATGTGTGCGTGTGTGTGTGTGTGTGTGTGCGTGCGCGCATGAGTGAGTGTGTGCGGGCCGGTAAATGATGCAAGCCCGAGGCACAAACACAGAACGAAAAGCTTATAAATGAATACGTATAAATACATAGATTAAAGTAGTGAACTGAAATGCGATGTGTCTGGTGAAACAACACAGATGCCAGCTGTGTGTAAACACTGCAGAGAGAGAGAGAGAGAGAGAGAGAGAGAGAGAGAGAGAGAGAGAGAGTGGGAGAGAGAGAGAGGGAGAGAGAGGGGGAGAGAGAGACAGACAGAGATAGAGAAAGAGAGGGGGGGGGAGAGAGCGAGCGAGACAAAGAGACAGACAGACAGACAGACAGACAGAGATAGAGAAAGAGAGACAGAGAAAGAGAGAGAGAGACAGAAAGAGAGAGAGACAGAGAGAGAGAGAGACAGAGAGAGAGAGAGACAGAGAGAGAGAGCAAGAGAGACAGAGAAAGAGAGAGAGACAGAGAGAGAGAGCAAGAGAGACAGAGAAAGAGAGCGAGCAAGAGAGAGAAAGAGAGAGAGACAGAGAGAGAGACAGAGAGAGAGAGAGCAAGAGAGACAGAGAGAGAGAGAGAGAGACAGAAAGAGAGAGAGACAGAGAGAGAGAGAGACAGAGAGAGAGAGAGCAAGAGAGAGAGACAGAAAGAGAGAGAGACAGAAAGAGAGAGAGACAGAAAGAGAGAGAGACAGAGAGAGAGAGCAAGAGAGACAGAGAAAGAGAGAGAGACAGAGAGAGAGAGCAAGAGAGACAGAGAAAGAGAGCGAGCAAGAGAGAGAAAGAGAGAGAGACAGAGAGAGAGACAGAGAGAGAGAGAGCAAGAGAGACAGAGAGAGAGAGAGAGAGACAGAGAAAGAGAGTGAGCAAGAGGGAGAGAGTGAGCAAGAGAGAGAGAGACAGAGAGCAAGAGAGAGAGAGACGGAGAGCAAGAGAGAGAGAGAGAGAGAGAGAGAGAGAGAACTATCGCTACACAACACTGTTCTGACTCTAATGCTTTCATGTGTTTTATCATAAACACGGTAAAACACTTCGTGACCTGCTGTTCTAGGAAAACAATCAGCAACGCCTAGACGTAATGAGTTACAGTTCCCTTCCCGAAGCTTCCTGTTATCACTTACGTTATAGCAGCTATAAACAGTCGTTCCCTCACCAGCCTCTCTTGTTTCTTAACCTGTCGATGTTAATAATATCATGGAACTGAGAAAACACACACACACGAAAAAACTCCTCGGTTATAGCTTTACCAAAATTAAATAACTGTCTCCTTACAGCAAACACCAAACTGTTACTATGGAAACAATACCGTATTAAAACGAGCGCAATAACATAAACCGGCGCTTGCAGCTGACGTTACAGACAATTAATCAGCACCTTCTGACCAATCAGAATTGAGTATTTAACAGGGCTGTGGTATAATGCGCGATGATGTAGTATATGTACGTAGTGTGTGTCTTGCTCGCAGGACAGAGGAAGAAATGTGTGCGGAACTGAAAGATCAGATAATCAGTAAAGTGTGGCGTTACCTAGCAAAGTCCAGATCGGCCTCGCGCGACATGGTGATGTTGGTGAGGTTCTGCTGGAGCACAAATATGTTCCTGCACATCTTCTTAATTCCAGACTCGCTGATGCGCTTGAAGTATTGAGCTCCGTTGATCAGGATGCAGGAGATCAGGTGGCCCAGACCTGTACAGCAGAGCACAGCGAGAGAGGGAACATCACCACACGCTAGCCTTCCTTCCTTCCTGGCTACAAACTGCGACGTGTATGCTGATCTTCGGTTATTAAGCTGGATTTTCTTGTATTTTGGGGTAAAAGCACACGAAGAAACCGTGACGGAGAGCTCTCTGTAACAAGCTGTGGAATGTTTACTTTCTTTTCTTTATATTGTGGGGAAACAGATGTTACGTACAGTAGTTAATAAGAAAGTAATGAACTAAAGCAGATTTTGAAACCACTGTCTATTTGTAAACTGTATTTGTAAACTCGACACCTCGTTGTAAAACTATTCAATCTGTTTTTCTTCCTTTTATTTTTTTCCTTCTTTCAGACAAAAAAAAAAGAAGGGCCTAGAATTTTCCGTGCCATCCTTAATAAATATATTCGACTGACGTTAACTAGATACTCATCTATCCATCCGTCCTGAATGGGGCCTGGAGTCTATCCCACGGGGCACGAGGTGGGGGACACCCTGGACAGGGTGCCAACCCTACCAACTCCAAACTACAGACATTTTGGACATGCCAATCCGCCTACCATGCATGTCTTTGGACTGGCGGAGGAAACCAGAGTACCCGGAGGAAACCCTCGCAGCACCGGGAGAACATGCAAACTCCGGAGGCCGGATTCGAACCCCCAACGCCGGAGGTGCGAGGCAAACGAGCTAACCATATATACGTTCTCATTTCTCGTTTACATTGTCCATCTACAGCGACGGAAAGCGAGGACGCTGCATCGGCGTGTAGTTTTATCTAGAGAATCGAGTCGAGAAGAGAGAACCTGCCATAAACTTACTAATGTGAGATGGAGGAAAGGGGCGGGGCTTCTGCCGAGTGCCGGATAATATCAGAGCGCTCACGAACATATAACTGTCAGTCATTCCAGATTCACATGTCGATCGGCTCATGTGCCGTTTGTACTGGAAATTGCATTGCACATTTCCGAGTGAGATACTGTACTGTAATGTTAAATTAAATGCTTTAAATAATAATCTAAAAGGCTTCACAACAGCATGGATGAACATTTGTGCAATCACAGCAATATATAACGGGCTATTTTGTGCATATAATCCCAATTAAGTCCGTTTTACTTCCAGGTTGTAAGAATACAAAATGCGTAAAGGGCGCTCCACGAGCACGAAACCGTTCGGTATAAAACTCGTCACGTCTAAAAAATCAATTCTTAGGTGCCGGCTATCATTTTGTTTTTACAGCACACTCTTTTACAGACGCTCTTCAAGCTGTCATATACAATCTGCCCATAATAACCTGCAATTTACTCCCTACATTACGAGCTTATTAGCCCGTGGACGATTACTATCGCAGCTTCAGTCAAAGAAACATAAAATGCACACGCACACAAACACACACACACACACACTCACCCTCGAAGATGTACTGGAACTTGTGCTGCTGCAGCGCGGCTCCCATCACCTCCTCGATGGCGCTGATGTCCTTATTCAGCTTGACCACCAGGGGGTCGTAGTCCATGCTGGCGGCGTTGGCCACGATGGCGTAGTTGCCTTGCTTAGCCAGGGGGATGAGATAGTGGAAGCAGTGCACCCTTCAGACAGAGACGCAGAATCGTTACGCTCATTAGTTGCCATGTTAATAAATATATTCTGTACTGCACATGTAATACAAGACGGTCCCAAAAGTCTCCATACATAGGGAGTCTTCCAAAAAGTACATACATATCATTTTTTTTGTTCAGACAGTCTTTAAGAACGCCGTAAGAAGAACGTATTGAAGTTCTCGTTCTCGTGGATGGATCGGGAAGCTGTCGCACGGTCGCGACGGACTTAAACAGGAAGCACGTCGAGCACATCGCACGCGACGCTTATCACCAAATTCAAAAAGACTGGAAGAGACGTCCACGCACATCCACTGACGAACGTACAACCGACGTGACTTTTCGGGACACGAGTCCCGCCCGAGCAGATAAAGCAGAACGTCTACGCGTTACATATTCTCGAACCGTTTCTCTTACAGGACGAGACATCACAGCAAGATATCAAGGCAATGGCCAAAACATTTCGTGTGTACACATCGCAGTTTTCCGCCATGCTGCACAGGATTATGGGATACGTAGGACAGAGGAGGATGTTGCTTCATCCCTTCCTGCCTACAAATATAGTGTTTGTTACGTTTCTTTTTTTTCAAACTTATTCATATTTAATCTCCAACAAAACAACCGTGAAGATGAGAGCGCGCGCTTTTCCCGCTCGACTTGTGCTGTCCTGACCGAGATAAAGATTCGTCCGTAATGACCGTCTCTGGGCTACACCTTCATCGGCCTTGCGTAAAAACACCCCGAGTTTCCGGCGCCATTAAAAAGCTATGAGTGCCGCCATCCTGCCACCAAACCATGAAGCCTCCATCTTCTCCTCCCCTGGCTTAATTTACTCCCGAGCACCGTCAAGGGAAATTTGCTTGATAGGAAAAGTCAATAACGTGTGACACGAGAGCAGGGAGTTATTGTTTCCGAACCATCAAAGAGAAGCACGTAAGCTAATCATTATCAGGACTGGGAAGAAGGGGGTAAACAGAGTTGGGTGTAAACGTGCAACAAAAGGAACGTTTATTCTCTTTTTTTTTTTTTTTTTAATGCAAAAGCTAGCAGGGGTTCGGTTAGCATTATTCAATTTGATTTTACGCGTACAGCGATTTTACCAGTACAATAGAGCATGTTTCTAGAAATCCGGTGGTTTCCTTCATCACCCAGAATGCCCTCCTGATTGAGGAGCCTGTGCTTCTTCTATGGAATGAGATCTTTTAAGCCTGACCAGCCCTCTCACCTCTGTATCTTCTGTACGCTCTGCTCAAACTGATCAAACGGTCACGCTAACACCGCCGCTCGACTTTGATGTTCTGCATGAACATCTCCGCTACTTCTGCACCGTATCCGTCATTAGTACGGCGATGAACGTCGCTGGAAAATGTCCGGCGAGAAAAGAAGCTCTTGCCGTTCTGTTTTGTTTTGTTTTGTAGGAGCTAACGGTGAAAATTGACCTTTATCACTCATGCGTGAGATCTTGGAAATCATTTCCCCTTTTTAAAATGCCATCGCAACTGCGCTAGCATCAGCGCGACACCCAACCGCTAGCTCCTCACAGAAACGATGAAAATATCGCATCAAAGAAAGAAAGAAAGAAAGAAAGAATTCGGTTCAGAATCGCTAAACACACAAATCACAAACATTTCAATACAGTATAAACATATTTAACGCGTTTCGGGATGGAGTTTTCTCTTAGTGACACGAGGCAAGCGCAAAGAGAAAAACACTAGAAGCTAGAAATGCACTCACCGTCCACTTTAATAGGAACACCTGTACATTTATGCAGTTCCAATCAGCCAATCACGTGGCAGCAGCACAATGCATAAAATCATGCAGATCTCTCTGTGACTTTAACCGTGGCATGGATGGTTGTTGGTACCAGATGGGCTGGTTCGAGTAGCTCGGAAACCTCTGATCTTCCGGGATTTTCACGCAAAACGTTCTCTAGAGTTTACACAGAATGGTGCAAAAAAACAAAAAGCACCGAGGGAGTGACAGGTCTGTGGGTGGAAAGGCCTTGTCGATAAGAGAGGTCAGAGGAAAACGGCCAGACTCTGGTCTGAGCTGCCAGGAAGTCTATAGTCGCTCAATCACTCTTTACAACCGTGCTGAGCAGAAGAGCATCTCAGAATGTACAAAACATCAACACTTGAGATGAATGAGCTACAACAGCAGAAGACCAGGTTCAGGATCAGGTTCCACTTCTGCCAGCCAAGCAGTTTCTGAAACACTCAATACAGCCCATCTGGTACCACCAACCACGCCACGGTTAACGTCACAGAGATCACACGTTTTCTTCATTCTGATGTTTGATGTGAACATTAACTGAAGCTCTTGACCTGTACCTGCAGGACGTTACGCATTGTGCTGCTGCCACATGATCTGCATGAATGAGCAGGTGTACAGGTGTTCCTAATAAAAATGGACGGTGAGTATATATTCTTTTTTTTTAAGCTTCTTTATTGTTTTGGACAAGCCTTATGTCTTAATGCGGCACACCGTGCTCAACTTTTAGGAAAAAATCCTTAATTAACAAACTAAATTCAGTTGAAGTCAACCTAGAACCTGGTTCCAAGATGTTGGTGTTGCTGACGTGACGTGACGTGATGTGACTGGCTGATCCCTGAAGGTTGAACCTACCTGACCTCCAGGTGCAGCACGAGCAGGCAGCGGTCAGCGATGTCCTGGAAAGATCTGGCAAGGTCTGAAAGAGTCTGCAGGATGTGCTCCCGATTGCGAGCGCTCTCGCTGCTCGCCTGTGTGTCCGAGCCTGGGGACGCACCTACACACACACACACACACACAAATTCTCTCAGACTCTAGGCTTCAAAATACTGCATACATTTCAGAAATTGATCCCTTTTCTTTTTAGAAAAGTGCCAGACAGGGGTGGATAACGGGGCATTCTGCACCACAAAGTGCGAGTGTGTGTGTGTGTGTGTGTGTGTGTGTGTGTGAATAGACGGCCATAAATTACACCACAGAAGATCAGAGGCAGAGAGACTTTGGCAACACAGCTCACCTAAGCGCCATTTTAGTCAATGAGTCACAGGGATGCACTCGGATGCAGAGTGACTACTAATAGATGTGTGTGTGTGTGTGTGTGTGTGTGTGTGTGTGTAGTAGAAGATCAATGAGACAGAAAGCATGGTGATGGGCCTTGACCTGCTGAACCTATTCGCAGCGTCTCTCCTATCTTTTGAAGGTCTCACACACACCATCCATAGCACATTTATTAGATATACGTTTAACAACAGCAACAACAACAACAGCAGCAACAACAACAACAACAGCAACAACAACAAACTGCAAAGCAGATGGTAAATTAAACCAATTCTTCAGTATACTGCACAAGACTCCGCTGGTTTTAAAGTTTTTATTTGAATTGAATGTTAACACTTTGATATCACTTCATATAAAGTGTACAGGTGTGTGCGGGTCAGATTATTTTAAATGCCGAATGAATTCCGCATGCACTCGTATTTGTTGTTATTTAAATCTGAATAAATCCGAAACCAAATCTTTCCACAGTGGCAGAGCGAACGGGTGAAAGAGCGCTTTCTGAGCCGCGGGGTGCAGATCGTCACAGCTCGAAGAGGACTCGCAACGGAGTCGAACGCGACAGCCGTGTGAACTCTTTCTGAACATGAGATGTGCGGACGAGTCTGCTCCTTCTTGTTACTAATTTGTACGCCAGAAAAATCCTTAAAGTTACAACTGTCAATATTTTCCATCTCTTAGTAGAAAATCGTGTAGAAAATCGTTTAAGCCATTGTCTCAGAAAACGTGTAGTACGAAACTTTCGAAACATTGTTTGTACTTTGACGAGCCTCTCATCAGTCTTCTAGTTAAACACACCTGAACAACCGTACGTTTTGAGGGTGGGGCTTTGTGTACATGAGTAAAAATTGTTAAAAATAATAATTAAAATCGCGTACGGTGGATTAGTGGTTAGCACGTTCGCCTCACACCTCCAGGGTTGGGGGTTCGATTGGGGTTGGGGGTTCCCACCGTGGCCCTGTGTGTGTGGAGTTTACATGTTCTCCGTGCTGCGGGGGTTTCCTCCGGGTACTCCGGTTTCCTCCCCCAGTCCAAACACATGCACGGTAGGCTGATTGGCGTGTCTAAAGTGTCCGTAGTGTATGAATGGGTGTGTGAGTGTGCCCTGCGATGGATTGGCACCCTGTCCAGGGTGTACCCCGCCTTGTGCCCGATGCTCCCTGGGATAGGCTCCAGGTTCCCCCGCGACCCTGAAGAAGGAGTAAGCGGTAGAAGATGGATGGATGGATGAATAATTAAAATCATATTCAACTCCAAACCCTTAACCATTATAGACCTTTTTTTTTCTTTCCCCATAAATCTTACCTAATGCACCGTTCAAGTATACGACTGAATACAGAAACAACCTACTGCAGAAAGATTTGACCTTGCTGTGACCTTGACCTTACATCTGGAATGAAAATTCCATATTATGCCATTACAGTTTTACCAAATCCTTTCTTCTTCTCTGATGTGTTTGTTAAACGAACGCTTTGCAGCTCCTTAACCGTTTAAACTTGATAAAAGAGCCCACCTGGCACAAGCTACTTAATAATAAAAAAATAAATAAATAAAAAGTAAATAAAAAAAAGGTTTTCTTTCAATTTAATCACAATTAAAAACATTGTTTTAAGTTGTTTAATTGCCTCGATATATAAATATCAAACATGCTGAGATAGTTAGAAAATATTGTGGGTGGGTCCGAACAGAAATCACAGCAGGAGTGTGTGTGTGTGTGTGTGTGTGTGTGTGTGTGTGTGTGTGTGTGTGTGTGTGGCGTTTTCCCAGCAGTACTGATAGTAATTTTGATACGATTACAACTATTCATTTTCCATAAGAAATGTCTTGCCGGGTTTCTCATCACTACAGACGCGCGCAGACGTTCGACTTTGCGTGTTTGCTCCTTCGCTAAGTTAATTAAGGAGCTCCTCTTAAAGCAAACTGAAGACAGATAAGGCTCTATTTGACGCGCGGGATTAAAAACACGAGTGATGAAAAGCAAATATCGTATGGGTGTCTGTGTGATTACATATATCGCTCATCCTTGGCTCATGTGGGAACTGAACAGACAGCAGGCTTTATGAGAGTCCGCCATTAACCCCGCTACAGCATCCTTTTGTTTTTGTCGACGCTCAGGCCGTAACGGGCGGGAAAAAAAAAAGATCAACGTCCTGTCGAGCTTTTCATTAACGAACGCTTTTCAATAACCGTATTATATTTACATACACAAACCCGTTCCTGTGAGCATTAACGCTGAATACTTCATAATCTATACTCTAATATGCAGTAAAGAAACATTGTAAAAATAAATAAATAAATAAATAAAACAATAATCAATATCTCTAGCTTCGGTTTAGATGTGATAAAAGCTCCCTATTTTTACTTGCATCTCAAAATCGCTGGCTTCATCTACACACACACACACACACACAAATAAACTTTATATACACACCTCTCTAATTAGAGGGAGGGATTAATCACGCGACTAAACGACTAAATGATACAATTTTTAAAAACTGTAGTGTTTTATTCCTCTTCCACCACAGCAATTTGCTCATTATTACAACATTTCATCCAAATGACATCGTGTCATACTTTTTGTCCAGTTATATTTACATTTATACCATGGTCTGTCCGAATACCCGATTCTGATTGGCTGGAAGGCGTGCGTTCAAACTGTATCACGCACAGGTAGTTCAGTCAGTTTAATCGCCGATCTAAATGAATGCGCTGTCTATACACAGCTGTAACCATAGTAACATACAGTTACACTCACAGCTTCATTATTAGTAGAGACGCGGCACAGACGCAGGTAACTCACACACGCACGGTCTCTCTCTCTCTCTCTCTCTCTCTCTCTCTCTCTCTCTCTCTAATAACTATTTACTATCATTCATTCAAATAAATGTCATCCAATCGCACTACTTCATCTCTGTGTATGATTTAGAGCGGGCAGAATTATAGATCTAAAGACGCGTATATAAAATAACTGAGCACTATTTCTATCCTTTCAGTCACGTTTTGCGCTGCAAACATCAATGACGGCTTTAACTCATCGCTGCCGCGGTATACGCGGGATAATCCACGGCTAGGCGTGCAGTACGCCACTTTAACGCAGGTTCTTTTCCTCCACGCCGTGCATTAAAATTGGGTAATGCACACCTAGCCGTGGATCATCCCTTACTTAATCAAATGAAACGAGTTAGTAGCTCTTTTTCCCAATTACATTACAGCAGCTAAACATTCCTTCCATCATTAGCCGCTTTTCTTTTCCTCGTTGTTGAAGTTAATAAGATAGAAACAAACAAACAAAATGCACGTGGCAGCGTGGGCGTGGTCGAGCGTCGGCTGTGGACGGAGAGGAGGAGGGTCGAACCGGCAAGTAACGTGTGATGATTCTCACCTGTATCTCATTACAGTCAGTCTACTGATTTACATATCTTTGTGCTTTCAGTGTAACCCGTAAGAGAGAGTGAACGCTGAATAAACGCGAACCCGGAGCTCAGGTAACATTTGGCCTGTCCCCAGAGTCCTCCTCCACGCCCTCACACGCCGGGGTTCTACAGCGCAGTTCGCCATGTTGCTGAAAAACCCACAGAGAGCAGACTTCAACTTACAGTTTAATGGTACAGCTTTACCTCTGACACTGGAGACTCCTTCCAGAAACGTTAAACAAAACACCGTTACTATAGAAACGATAACCTATTAGAAGAAGAGCATTAACATAACCCTGTGATTTGTATTTGCACCACTGTCAGAGCCGCTGCTATAGAAAATCAGTATCGGAGGTCTGCTCGTGAATATTAATGACTAGTGGGCGGCGGTCACGCTGTGAGTTGGAGACGCAGAGAAAAGCAATTCTACAAAATAAACTAAAATAAAAAAAACATATATACACAACCCCGATTCCAAAAAAGTTGGGACGCTGTGTAAAATGTAAATAAAAACAACGCAATGATTTAATTTTGCAACCTACTTAGCTGCGAAATGTTCCTCCAGCTGTTTCTGTTTACTGATGGGTAATTTTCCAGCTTTTCGTTGCCCCCGTCCCAACTTTCTTGAGATGTGCTGCGGCCATCAACATCAAATTCAAAATGACCCTATTTTTTCCTTAAAATGGTACACTTTCCTCAGTTTAAACATCTGATACGTTTTCTATGTTCTACTGCGAATAACATATGGATTCACGAGATTTGCAAATCATCGCGTTCGGTTTTTATCTACATTTTACACAGCGTCCCGACTTTTTTGGAATTGGGGTTGTAATATAAACTAGGCAAGATTTTCAGAGTCGAAATCGGTTCGGATGAAAATGTACTCATTTTATGCCCTGATGTAAGTAATACTAAGAGATATCTTTCTGATTTAAAACCGAAGAATAAAACGTGCGCATGTTTATACAGGACCGAAATAAACTGTAATTAGATTGAGAAAGCAGAATTTAAATTTAATTTTTTTTTTTTTTTTTTACAGAGATAAGCATAGTGAAGACGGCCATGTCTGTTCTGGTTATTATAGTTCACAGTTCTGGACTGCAGCCACGTACACGCCGTCTTAAGCAAAAAAAAAAACAACTAATTGGATGCAAAAGCAATCTGCAATTAACCCTGAAATGTGGGTTACATGGTTTAAGTTTGGAAGTGTGAACACGTGCATTAAGCTGCAGTTTCACGTGTGTGTGTGTGTGTGTTTGGCTAGCAAGCCGCTTGTATCTCAAATCTTGGCATGAAAAGCATTCTCTGATCCATCATCATCATATACAGTCATGTGTGATAACACACGTGTGTGTGGACATATTCGCTCTGTTGAAACCCTATTTGCGCGAGTGTGTGTGTGTGTGCGTGTGTGCCTCCTGCTGGGAGATCACAGAGCAATGGAAGCACCCCTTTTTCCTCCCTCAAAGACCAGCCCACTTTGATGATGCGCTCAAGCCTGCGCCGCATGGAGCCGCCAATTTGGAGCAGCGAACGCACCGCCGTCTCCCTCCAGACTGGCACGTACACGTACAGTGAGAGTCACTCTTTTTCCCTCTCCTTTGAGTTCAATGCTTTTTTTGTACCTCACTTAAAAAAAAAAAAAAAAAAAAAACGTTTTTATTTTTTTTGTCTGTGTTAGGAGTTTATTCATTTGTTTTGAAATCGTATCCTGCCGGAGCGTCTGTCTGTGCCATCTGTGGGAAGGAAGACCCTCGTAAAGAGAGCAGCAGAGTGTTAAAGAAGTGACGAGTGCTTTCTGAAATTCTCCATGATGCGATATAACCCGATTATAAATATCTCTCTGCCTTCCGAAATGACGATGAGGATCCGTTTAACTGAAAGTCGGCACTGAAACTTCGAAATATATATATATATATTTTGTGCTTGTTTATAGCAAGTGTTACATGTTGGAGGAGTACCAATCACTCGTCTTAGAGTTTATCTTAATCTTAAAGCACTAATTACTTCCACTGCTGCTTTGGCACTCAGACAGACTCGCGTCCTGAACGTTAGACAAGGGGGGAGGGGTGTTCGGGCTGCTTGAAGGCTTTTCATACAGAGAAACTTTTTCACACTTATACAAAGTCTGCATTCAGGACTGGTGTTCGGGGGTTGGTTACCTTGTTACCCAGGTGTGTCCTGTTAGACCGATTGTTTAAACAATAAATAGCTCTGAACATCTACTCTTGGTTTTCGCTTACAGTTTCACCTGTGAATACTGCATTTGTTGTTAAAAAGGATAAGCCAACATGAAGACTAAAGAGCTGTCTATGGGAGAAAAGTAAGCCATTCTGAAGCTGAGAAAAGACGGATCACAAACACTGGACAGAGCCAATGCAATAATTTGGAATCTCTTGAAAAAGAAAGAAGACACTGGTGTATTGAACGGCAGACACCGAATGGATCGGCCAAGGAAACAACAGCAGCTGATGACA
This sequence comes from Ictalurus furcatus, assembly GCF_023375685.1. Classification (NCBI taxonomy): domain Eukaryota; kingdom Metazoa; phylum Chordata; class Actinopteri; order Siluriformes; family Ictaluridae; genus Ictalurus; species Ictalurus furcatus. The sequence continues at coordinate 21,034,625 of NC_071273.1, forward strand.
GAAACATTGTGAGATCTGTGAAGCAAAACCCCCAAAACAAGTCAGTGACATCAACAAAAAACCTCCACAGGGCAGCGGTGAAGATATCACAAGAGGGGGTTGTATCAATAAGGTGTTCCACCTCCTTCACTGAGCATGATAACCCTCTCCCGACCATCAGGAAACTCGAAACAGAAAGTAATGTGACGAGATGAAACAATCACGTTACCCGGCATGCGTTTAGCTTGTGGACCACACCAGGGTTCGCACCATTTTCAAAAGAACCAGGGATCAGTTCTCTGGTCCACTCCTGGACTCACACTCCAAACGTACTGAACACTCCGGTTAAACGGCACAGAGTCCGGGGGGCTTGGGGACTAGCCAGAGTGCTTTAAGAAGCGCTAAGCCCCTAAAGAACTAAAGACAAGGCTTTAACTCTTCTTATGTCATGAAATCAGCAAAAAGTTCCTTCAAACATAAAATAATTCTGACCTCTGCAGCCTGAACTGGTGCTAATCCCACAGCAAGAGCGAAAGAAAGCAAGAGACCGAGACACGGAGAGAGAGAGAGACTCATGAATTATGCATGAGCTCATCTGAGAGTGTTGATTATTCATCTACAGTAACAGCACTAACATCTGCATAAGGAGAGCACAGCACTGCTGGCTCATGACCTCTGACCTTTGCTCTGTGCCTCCATGGCTACAGCTCAGCGACTCGGCCCTCGGGGCGACCAGGAAGGAAGAAAAGAAAAAGAAAAGTGAGTGAGGCAATCATTTAAGGTTAAGACAGTGTGCATCTCTTTGTGTGTGTGTGTGTGTGTGTGTGTTTGTGTGTGCATATATTATCTTAATATAGCACTGAAGGCAGTACAAGATGCACATTACTTGACCTCCAATTTCTTTACACAGCACTAAAGGCTACAGAGCTGCAGCGCGCTGCATTTGTTTACTCTTATAAAACGGGTCTCCAGAGACGCATACAAAACACGAGCTAGTCTTAATTAAGGTGCACCGCTAAGGCTCAGGACCATTAAAGTCTGCGAACAGGGAGGGGAAAGAAAGAAAAAAAAGCCTGGTGGTGTCTCTCTGTCTCTCTCTCTCTCTCACACTCACACACAAAAGCTAGCATTAACTCGTCTCCGTGATGTTAACTCGACTTCTAAATGTCATTCACAGTCAACGTTATTAGCATTTTAAGTGAAGTAGCCCTAAAGGCTCTTTACAGAAGTTATAGATCATTCTTATTTCCATCATTTATATACTTCCAAAACAGAAATATTGATCCCGAAGCCGAATCGAACTGTATCATAGTGTAGCAGATACGGTGATTTTGTTACACATGGAATCATTGATTTATGAACCAGATGAGGATGGCTGCCCTTTTGAGTCATGTCATCACATGGAGTTTTTCCTCGCCACCTTCGCCTCCGCGTCGCTCATTAGGGACAAATTCACATAATTAAAATCTGTATCCTGTGTTTATATGTTTCTGTTTCACGACCGCCACCACGATGGCCGCCACGACCGCCGCCACGACCACCCCCGAGAACCCAGACAGCACCTAATACCTCCAGATATCATATTTTAACAGATTCAACGATACAATCAAATATTGCTCGTTGCCTTATGAATCGAGTCATATCGTATCGTAGCAGACTGAATCGTTTTCTTATGAATCACGTCATATCGTATCGTAGCAGATTGAATCGTTTTCTTATGAATCAAGTCATATCGTATCGTAGCAGGCTGAATCGTTTTCTTATGAAACAAGTTATATTGTATCGTGGCAGATTGAATCATTTTCTTATGAATCGAGTCATATCGTATCATAGCAGATTGAATAGTTTTCTTACGAATCGAGTCATATCGTAGCAGACTGAATCGTTTTCTTACGAATCGAGTCATATTGTAGCAGACTGAATCGTTTTCTTACGAATTGAGTCATATTGTATCGTAGCAGATTGAATCGTTTTCTTACAAATTGAGTCATATTGTATCGTAGCAGACTGAATCGTTTTCTTACGAATCGAGTCATATCGTAGCAGATTGAATCGTTTTCTTACGAATCGAGTCATATCGTATCAGATTGAATCGTTTTCTTACGAATCGAGTCATATCATACCAGACTGAATCGTTTTCTTACGAATCAAGTCATATTGTATCGTAGCAGATTGAATCGTTTTCTTACGAATCAAGTCATATCGTAGCAGATTGAATAGTTTTCTTACGACTCGAGTCATACTGTAGCAGATTGAATCGTTTTCTTACGAATCGAGTCAAATTGTATCGTAGCAGACTGAATCGTTTTCTTACGAATCGAGTCATATTGTAGCAGATTGAATCGTTTTCTTACTAATCAAGTCATATTGTATCGTAGCACATTGAATTGTTTTCTTACGACTCGAGTCATATCGTAGCAGATTGAATAGTTTTCTTATGAATCGAGTCATATCGTATCGTAACAGACTGAATAATTTTCTTACGAATTGAGTCATACCGTATCCTAGCAGACTGAATCGTTTTCTTATGAATGGAGTCATATCGTATCGTATCCTGTGGAAGCTTGAGGTTTACATCCTGCTGTCCTAACTATACTGCTCTATGTCCCTCTATTTCAGTAGTATAGGCTATTTCATGTAGATTCATATGCATATTTTGGTTAAAAAAATTTAATTGAACTGTGCCTTTTCCATTCAACAAGTTCATGCGTAAGGAACAAATCTTTGTCTGTAAGAACAGCTCTGAATGTGAGAGATGTCATGGAGAAGAAGTGGCTTTTCTTCCAAGAATGAACATCAAAAACACTCGGCAGTAAAATTGCCTTTCTTACTGAACAAAAAGACACACAGGCAGCTGAGCAGGCTACAGGTGACCGAATGCCGCCACTCGGGTGGTCCAATAATATCTCTCCTCGATGAGAGCTGCTCTCTGCCTATCTCTCCCGTGTTTCATTCCATCTTTCGCTCCTTCAAGGTCACCTGAGAGGAAAAGAAGTCTTTCCCCATTCGCTGCACTCCAAAGTGAGCATGGAGAAGCTCCTTAATCTCGCCCACATTACACTGGCGAGCGTGTATGAAGCTGCAAGACAAGGAGGCGAGAAAATGACTTGTTCATACCTGACTGGCTCTGTAATATAAAATCCAATTTGGGTAAGGAGTGCGGCTGGGTGGGAGGGGTGTGGAAGGGGGCTTTAGAAGGGGAAAGATAAGGGTTTTTCCCGTCGCCGACGGTCCCATCAGCTCGGCAAACACTAAATAATGAACAATACTGAGGCTGTCCCGCCATGATAAAACACTCCATTACTGGCAGTGCGCAGAATTAATGATAATTATGCCACGTCCTCCACGCTGCTCTTATTGAATTTTTATCTACTTCTGGAGCATGGCTCTCTGGAGCACTGTTTGCCCCCACCCCATCCTAAAAAAAGAGAGAAAATAACAATAGATTTAAAAAAAAAAAAAAAAAAAAAGTTAATTTACTATTTTCAGGGACAGTAGAAAGCCACAGTGATGTAAGTCGAAGCAGAGTGATCTCTGAGAGGAAATGTGCAACGTGGAGTATAGTAATTACTGTACAGACGACCATCAACATTATAATCCCCCCCCCCACCCCACCCACACACACACACACACACACACACTTACTGGAGCTTGGGGGCAGGCTGGAGAAGAAGCCTTTGAGGCAAACAGCCAGCCACTCCATGCTCTCTTGCAGGTTAGCCAGAGCCTTCAGGTCACTGACATCCCGAAGAATCTCGTTCTGAGGAATCAGCTTGTCTCCCAGGTTCCCCGTCAGCACCTCGGACTCCTTAGCAAACGCCGCCCTGAGAGAGAGAGAGAGAGAGAGAGAGAGAGAGAGAGAGAGAGAGAGAGAGAAACATGTTGATTAGAGACGCTTTCCCTCTACCTCTCGTATCATCTGTACATCCAACACCCCAAATCAAGTGAGGTCTGAAGTTAGGGATCTCGATAGGGACCGTTAGTGATCTCAAACACAGTAAACAGAAGAGAAGAGATGAAAGAAGAGCGCAGGGAAGGAAATGAGATAATAAGAAACAGGTGAGAAGAAGAACCAAGACAGGACCAAAAAAAAAACACCACACACAGACGAGAAGAAAAAGGTGAAGAACGGAAACCAGAGAAAGAGGAAAGGAGAGGAACCAAAACAGGAAAGGAGAGAAGAGACATGAAAAAAAGAAGAAAAGGAAAGAGAGAAAATAAGGGGAAAGACTTGAACAAAAGGAGAGGAAACATCAGGGCAGATGAAATGAACGGAGTGAAGAGGAAAGGAAATGAATGATGAGGAAAGGAGATGATGAATGGTGAGGAGAGGAAACAACATCGGAGGAAAGAAAAGGGAAAAAGAGAAAAAGGAAAACACACTAAATGATAAAAAAAAAACAAAAAAAAACAGGAGAGTAGAGGACGCAAGATGAGAGGAGGAGAAACCAAAAACCTAATGGCAGCAGTAAAGTAAAGGAGACGGTAAAAGAGAAACAGTGACAGGAAAAAACGAAAGTGTAAAAGAAACAGTAAAGGAAATACTAAAGCAAACAGGAGAGCAGAGGAAACAGTCAAGGAAACAAGATGACAGGTGAGTGGAAAGAAAAAAGGAGAAGAAGCAGTAAATGGAAAAGGAGAGGTGAAGACAAAGTACATGAGACAAGAGTGGACACAGGTGAGTGGAGAGATAACAGGAAACAGTAATGGAAATAAAGGAAACAGAAAAGGGCAGAGTAAAGGAAAGGAAACAGAAGAGAAGAGAGAGTAAAGGAAACAGAAGAGGACAGGAGTGGAGAGTGGAGAGGAGACAGTAAAAGACGAGAGGAGAGAAGAAAGGGAGAGGAGACACTGTGATAACAATCTCACGCTCCTTTAAACACAAGATGGCTGGTTTCACCTTCTTAAATGGAGCATGTCAAATAGACAAAGCACAAAGTTTGTCAAGGAAGACACTGCACGAGCTAAACGCAGGGGGAAAGAAGATCAGACGGACTGTGGCCTTGGTTTTTACATAAAACAACATGACGAGAGCTTTTAAAAAGGAGAAGGCAGTCATTTCTCTGTAAATAAAACAATCCATGTGTATTAAATGAAGCTTTATTAATGAGGTCTTTATGGCTTTGAGTAACGCTGCCTTGGTCTGGTTTTTTCCCTGATGAAACCGTCACAAGGGTTTAAATAATAAAGCCCTTCTGCCCGCTCTCTCTGTGTTTAGCATCAACAGCTGAGACGGTTTGTTGTTGTCCACACGGTCAGTTCAATTACCGCGCTTACGCTTTCAGGCCTGCAGAAGGAGAACGCACGTCTAAAGCAATTTTGATTGAAAAACAGACCCGATGCCCCTCTCTGTATGCACCGGGAGATTTCTCACAGAGACATCTCACAGATGCCAGTGTATACTGACGGTGGACGTTTTTGAGCACTTTCTGCTTTATTACAGTTTAATCTCCATTAGTGCCAGGGACAAGACAATAAAAGGTGCAGAAGGGCAATTAAATATTATACGAATGTTCCACCAAAGACCCACAGCTCTGTATTTAACGACATAGTAACTGGCAAAATCTCAGTGACTCTAAATTAGCGCTTTATTGAGTGTAGGTACGGGTTGGAGACTAAACCATCTAAGCCTGGGTCCTATATATATTTATATATCCGCCTATATTTGAGATTTACACCTCATGCTTCTGTAGGATCAGGATTTCTCGCAAACTCCGAGAGCATGACAAAGTCAACCTTGCATACACGTTATGATTTCATCACTTTAATATCACATGGCCATGCTAGACTAAATCGGGATAAATCTACAGATAAAAGACTCTAAGAGACACAAATAAGTCATAATATTAAAACCAAGGGCTGGGATATATTAAGCAGCAAATGATCAGTTTTCAAAGTTGACGTGTTGGAAGCAGGAAAAATGGGAAAGTATAAGCATCTTTGACAAGTCTGATCCATTTAGGTCCGATCTTACAACTTACAGGACTTAAAGGATCTGATGCTAACGTCTTAGTGCCAGATACCACAGCACACCCTCAGAGGTCTTGTGGAGTCCATACTTAGTATATACTTAGTATCAGAGCTGTTTTGGTGGCACAAGGAGGACCTACACAATATTAGTCAGGTGGTTTAAATGTTATGGCTCATGTGTGCATCCTCAAAGTGCATCTATTATGGTTTTTCAAATATTACCCCACATGTAGTGTGTTATATACGTAGCTGTTTGTGAATGTAAAAAGTCTGCAAAGTTTCAAAAATCAAAGTGCACGACAAACGGAGTTAATGACTCGCAAAAGAAGGAATCGATTCTGAACAGCTGAATCGAGTCGTCAGTGATTCCAGACTCACTTCCTGTACTAACCTACGTAGGTTTGTAACAAAAAACCCCGCCTCTGTTCTTCATCGGCCGCTCGCTGACAGCGGTAGAACAATCACGACAGACTGGGACGTCTGACCAATCAGAGCAGAGCATTCTCTCTGAAAGGAGGAGTTTAGAACGAATCCTTTAGAACGCATCATTTAACGAGTCGTTTGTGACACTGGGGGGAAAAAAGGTAACGCTGCAGTTTAAATTATGAGCGCGTTGAAGTGTTTTTGACCTCGGATGCGTGTAAATCTATTGTATGAGACCTTTAAAACAAAATTAGGAACGTTTCAAATCCATAATAGGTGCGCTTTAATGCTTATTCTAACACCTTGGATTTAAAAACGTGGTACCGAATCCATGACAATACGGCGCGTGTGTTAAACAGGAGATTACGGGCGTACTGTAAGCACTGAAAGAGGGAAAAGATGTATATCAAAGTGCCACTCCAGTATAAATCCTATCTGATACGTAATTGAAACTCTGTGATTAAAGTGCGTACTGTATATATACACACACACTCCAGGAACAGTAACGCTCACATGTCAAGAGAATTCCAGCACTGCAATTATGGCAAAGCAACAAAGAAGTGAAGGAAAGATGTGTTTGAGTATTGCCTTGTCTCGTGATGGAGTTTAAAGCGGACAAGACGAACCTTTTCAGCCTCTCATAATAACAACTCCGTGTAGACAGCAGAGGCACTCATTATGCAAATTCACACAGTTTTCCATTATATCCTGTTTGAAAAATGCAGAAATCTGCCTGACTGTCACCTCGCCACAGTTTATGTCACCTGTGTGGGCTGCATATGTTTATGCAAATAGAGGAGTTGCTACTGTATTTGAATAGATTTACATCTCAGGAGCTTATTATTGAAATATGCAATATGTTGCTCGAGCACCTTGCGCTGTATGCACAGCACTGTTTCCCCCTCATGTATATTTTACTCTGTGGCCTTGGTAAGTTGTTTAACTTAAGTTTAACTTAAAGTGGACTTGGGTGGCTTCGCTGCTGGGCAGTGAAGTTTACTAGAGTGACACGGCAGGCAGCGCGACGCTACGGTGTAGTTAATAGCCAAGAAAATCTGTTTGCGTAAACAGTACAGTCAAGATTCTCGTTACGTGGAGAACAAATGAGCTACAAAAAGGCAAACCTGCTTCCCTCGGTGCCGGTGATTACAGAGACAGCAGGCGAGACATACAGTCCACTCTGATACTATTGGAACGGCAAGGTACACCGAAGACAATTGGGTTTGAGATCAAAAGCTGGATATGAGAAGAGAGTTTAGAACTGCAGCTTGTATTTCCTGGTGTTTATATTTATACATTTTTAGGAAAACAAATATATTGGAACACGTGACTGACTGACCGGTGTTTCTTGTTACCCAGGCGTATCCTGTTAAACAATAAATAGCTTCAGGAGCAGAAATATAGAGGTCGTGCTACAAGATGCAAACCACTCATCAGAAGTACGACTCTGGAAAGTCGGATTGGAATTCGCAAAGAAATACAGAGATGATCCACAAAAGCTCTCGGACCAAGATGAACCTCTAGCAAAGTGATGGAAAGGCCAAAGTGTGGAGAAAGAAAGGATCTGCTCATGATCCAAAACATACGAGCTCATCTGTGAAGCATGGTGGAGGTAGTGTCATGGCGTGGGGTTGCATGGCTGCTTCTGGAACATTCTCACTAATCTTTATTGATGATGGAACTCATGATGGTAGCAGCAGAATGAATTCAGACGTTTACAGGAACATTTCGTCTGACAGTTTACAGAGAAATGCATCCTAATTAATCAGTAGGAGCTTCATCGTGCTGTAAGACAACAATCCAAAACACACTGGCAACTCAATAAACGACTTCATCAGGGGGAAAAGTGGAAGGTTTTAGACTGGACAAGTCAATCACCAGACCTTAACCCAAATGAGCAGCATTTCACCTCCTGAAGACCCCCCCCCCCCTTACATCTAGATATAAACACCAGGAAATAAAAGCTGAAGTCCTAAACTCCCGTCTCATATCCATCTTTTGATCTCAAACCTAAATGCCTTCAGTGTCCAGCACAAACAAATGCATTGGCCTCACTGTTCAATAATTTCATAGGGGACTATGCATTGATTTAAGCAATGATAAAAATTTCTATACTATATAATACCTGAAATACAGTAGAAGCTGCAAGCAAGAGAGCCTGTAATCACACTTCATCAAGCTGTAGTTAAAGGAAACTACACCCTGAAATATTCTATACTCTCACTCTATACGTTTAAACGCAGACATAGTGGAGATATTCGTGCAAACTTTGGACTCAAAGCCCCAGAATGCAGTGCAGCCGTACAAGTTACGACAGACGCTCGGCTCGGCTGGGTAGCGATCTAGGAGATGACGAGTGCGAAGTTGAAGCTTTGGAAGCTGATCTGTTTCAGCAGCATGTACAGATGAGGAAGGGAAAGAGCTGGACAGACAAGAAGAAGAACAACAAGAAGAAGAACAAGAAGGAGAAGAAAGAACAGGAAGAAACAGAAGAAGAAGAAATCGAAGAAGAAATAGAAAAAGAAGAAGAAATAGTAGAAGAAGTAGAAAAAGAAGAAGAAATAGAAGAAATAATAGAAATAGAAGAAGAAGAAGAAATGGGGGAATAATAGAAGAAGAAGAAGAAGAAGAAGAAGAAATAGAAGAAGAAGGAGAAATAGAAGAAGAAATAGAAGAAGAAGAAGGAGAAATAGAAGAAGGAGAAATAGTAGAAGAAGAAGAAGAAATAGAAGAAGAAGGAGAAATAGAAGAAGAAGAAGAAATAGAAGAAGAAGAAGAAGAAGAAGAAGAAATAGAAGAAGACGACTATTTGTCACATATACATTATAGCAGAGTGAAATTCTTTCCTTCAGCATATCCCGGCTTGTAAGGAAGTCGCATCGCTCTCTTTAGGTAGAGAAAGCCAGGGTTAAATCTCAGATGGCATTGTGGGTCATGCAGAAAACATTTAAACAGATACTAGGATGTGTAGCTTATTTATACAGACAGATATATATACACAGAAGGATATAGTTTTTCCTCCAAGGATTTGATTCATACACACACTATACATACATTCTCATTTATGACACACTAAACAGTACAATGATCCACAGGTGTGTGTGTGTGTGTGTGTGTGTGTGTGTGTGTTCTCACCGTGTAAAGTCCTCCTCGTCCTCTCTTTTCTGGCGCAGCTGTCTGGGTTGAGTCATGTTGGCCCAGTTGGGTAGAGACTGCAGCAGGCGGCTGATGTCCTCGTCTTTAGCCCAAGAGGCGCTGATGGTCAGCTTTTCCTCGCACTGCACTATACTCCTGCAACACACACACACACACACACACACACACACACACACACACACACACTGATTACACACTCAGTACATCAATAACGAAGCTACACGCAGAATCATGTGCAGCAAACTTGTACACTTGTGACTTCACATCATCACATTTCATATTTCAGCATTTATTGTTGTTGTTAAGAATGAGATTCTGTTCATCATTTTAATTTTTATCCGTCCTGGACGGAAAATACTTTCCAGCTTTTAAGGTATTTACTAGAGGTGCACCGATGTATCGGCCAATAAAGGTCATTTTTCACGCTTAAAAACATCCGATGATCAGGGCCGATTATATCCTGTCAATCAAAAGAGGGCGGGAAAACACATCGTATTCCTGCTGTTTGTAAAGATGTCGTCTCTTGTGTGGAATGACGACAAAACTGCAGTGTGTAATCTCTGTACTGATAAAATTTGACACCGGACGCTGCAGCAGTGAAGCGGGAGTTTCGGCGTCGAGTCGAAATGATTTTTTTTTGCCGAGCTGCTCGTGCTGAATTAAAGGGCCAGTACACTGTTGAAAGATTTAAATGAAGATGAGTGAAAAAAAGTATATATTGCACAGAAAAATATATTTGTAGAGTAGTGTATTTCATATGCAGTTAATGTTAATATATAAAAAAGTGTATATTATATATTACCAGTTAGATGTTCGGTGATGAAGTAGAAATGCTTGTGTTTGTGGAGAGTGAATGTGAAGTCTAACAGGAGGTTTTTTACAATTCAGTCAATGTTAATATGAATGAATAACATTCAATAAGTTAATAATCTTACTTTAATCTTCAGAATTGAGTTCGTGTTAATTAGAGTAATGTGTTTTCTGTTGACGAGACCAGTTACTGTGAAACAACTTGCTGAAATGGAGAGAATAAAGGTTTTATTTGCATTTCTTTCAGAATGGTAGAATTAATTATTATTCATTTAAAAGAAGGTATAAAAGGCAGAACTATCGGTATCGGTTATCGGTATCGGCCGATATCACTCTGAATAATCGCTTATCGATACCGGCTGAGAAATTTAATATCGGTGCGTCTCTAGTATGTACTGAATTACTGGATGGGTGGTGGGATGGACATCATAGTGTTTAATAGGATATTTGTCGGACACTTGGCGAAGACACTTGATAGAAAAGAAGGTGGAAAAATAAAATCTTGCGCGGTTATTCCCAGGAAATGGCTTTTAATATTTCTCCCAGTAGAAAACGAGTTATAAGTTATATAATGCGATTGAGAACGTGTGCATGTCATGTTTTTATGTGTAGGTTTTATTGAGCTCTGGGTCTCAGGTAGTTCCGTGTTGTTTTATGTAGCACCGTGGTCCTGGAGGAACGCTGTTTCGTTTCACTCTGTACTGTACCAGCTTTGGATGGTTGAAATGACAATAAAGCCACTTGACTTGACATACCCTCGCTGTGCGTTCAATAATGACATTTGGATGATGTTTTTACCTGACACGGAGATCATTTTAAACTTCCCAACACGAGCGGTGCGATTACCGAGCTCAAAGCGCCGACTGCGTGCACGTTCGCCTCGCTGAACCATTACAAGAGTGATTATAAAGCCATTATAAATTGAAATGGTCACAGCTTAGTCTTGTGTCTAAGAGTAATTAAGGTGGTACACGAGATGCTATAAATCAGGAAGATTGTGTATTATTAACATATTACCTGTAGGCGGTGTTGCAGATTTCCTTGTACTCTTTGAGTTTGTCACAGACCATCTCCAGGAACTGGTTAGAGTAAGCACTGAGGTCCTGCATGAGACTCATCAGATCCTGGATGGACTTCTCTACGATCACAGTGCTCTGGAAAAACACAAACACACACTGATTGGCGACTGAACCGTGCCATACCGAAGTACCTGGGCTGAATTCGGTTCCCCTTCTTGCCCAGGCACCAGGACTGAGGAGCCAAGACAGGTGGGTGGAGCTACAAAGAGCACAGAGCATTAAAGTGAAAAATCAACTGTTGTCAGGTAAAAAATCAACATTTTATCACAATTTAACTGATTTCCCATAATGATACTTTATCAATTTTACGTTCTTGCACGTGATCCATGTAAAACTCCAGCATCTTCGTGTTAGACAGGGTTGCAAATGGCTTCTTATGTACCGTGTTCGTTCCCTACATAGTGTATAGTGTAATGCTGTACTACATGGACAGGAGTTTGGCACGCTTGGCTTTGCTTGGATTGCTTCCCGCTTTTAAACACGCTCAGTGCGTTTTAATAGCTCACCCTGTGTGCGGGAGCCGCTTTGCAAATTTCACACAACCTCCAGAGAAGGTATGAAGTATGAGAAGACGTATGTGAAGAGAAATGCTCACAGGTACTAGACTTGGCTTGGTAATTAGTCCAAAACCCAGCACAATTCATATCCCTTTTGGGTCACACGAGCTCATGGATAAATGCTAGAAATATATATATTTTTTTATTTGGTTTGGGCTGATCAGCAAAACCATGCCCCTGTCACATGTACACACAAGAATTAGCAATTATAAGCAATTCACTTTTACCAATAGCCATTGATACAAAGCAGCTTTACTGAAATCTGCATGTATACTTAGATCCCTAACAAACCAACCAACCAGAGGCCAGAGTGACACAGAAAAACTCTGAGGAAGAAACCTTGAGAGGAACCGAAAGGAATCCGTCCTCTTCTGGGTGACTATCTTTATGATTCCATCAGCAGTGGCTATGTAATAATAATAATAATAATAATAATAATAATACTTTAGATTCATATAGCGCTTTTTTAGACACTCAAAGCGCTTTACATAGTATGGGCGGGGGGGGGGGGGGGTGAAGAGGAGAGAGTGATGTAGCCATTTCAGTGATGGAGATGATAGAAAAGGGCCAATGGAGGAATTTCGCCAGGACCCCGGGGTTATACCCCTTCCCTTTTACGATAAGTGTCCTGGGATTTTTAAAGATCACAGACAGTCAGGACCTCCGTTTAACGTCTCACCCAAAAGACAGTGCTGTTTTTACAGTATAGTGTCCCCGTCACTGTACTGGAGTATTAGACCACAGGGTGAGCGCCCCCTAACTAACACCACTTCCAGCAGCAACCTTAGCTTTCCCCAGGAGGTCGCCCATCCAGATACCTGCCAGGCTCAACCCTGCTTAGCTTCAGTGGGGACTGCAGGGAGATATGGCTCTGGCTAGTTTGGCTGGAATTGGAGGTACAGGATCCGTGGAAGATTATACATTGAAGTGGGAAGTGCAGCTCACCGTACATGGTATCCATATAGGCCCATTATATCACAGACATGAAAAATGATCAAGTGATCAATTGCACTCTTCAAACCTTTTAAACTCAATTTTCTCTGAAACTGCTCAGGAGGTATTGATTACAGTAGATTGGTATTGTCTGTGATGCATCGGCAGAAGCCTTTAGTTAAAGTCATTTTCAGCTGCACAAAATGGAAGCCCTGTGAATGACAGTTCGGTCATTTTCTGTAGATGGGGCTGCACGTCAGTCACCGCGTACGCAATGAGCAAACACTTCGAGTGCTCTAGAAACGGAACACAATCAGGCCTCGCATTCACCTGCCAGAGCCTGATGCCATCACTGGAGTGGCTGTCATTGATACGCATGCATGTGCTGGAGGAAGGTCGACATAAAACAGTAATGCATGCCGTGAGCACACGAGGGCAAGGATGGCTGCCGTTACAGATTAGCCACAGCGCTGGAACTAATGGACAAAACGCAGCATGGCGGAACCATTCACTCATCCATCCATCCTTCTATCCGTCTCATCAGGTCCGTTCTATGTCCAACCTTTCTGTCTCTTGTCTCCGACATGCCCTCGCTGCTGGAGCAGCGAGTGCCATTTTGGCACAGTGTAATGGATCACAGCCAAGACAGAAGCATCACATGTGGCGAGATGACACGCACTCGATGTTGTTAGCGCTGCCTGTAGTGTGAACGACAAGAGGAATTAAAGATGCGCACCCAGAAGTAGAAGAGTATGTTCGAAACCTGAGAAAAGTTTGCGAGTGTCCAGGCGTCCGTGCTGGGACCCTATAGTACACCCCAACCAGCAGGGGGAAGCAGCGTCCTTAGTAAGACTGTACTTCATTTCCAATCTGTTCTACATATCAATGTGCTCTGCTAGCAGCTCTGAGGAGTACGGGGGGGGGGTAATGATCCATGACTGCAGCTGAACACGGGGTTTTGTGTCAGCCTGTGACAGCGGGGGACTACTGACAGGCAACTCCGTGGCCTCGCTGGAACGACTCCATCACCACCATACAGTTCTGCACACAGTGTGCGAGTGTGTGTGTGTTTGTGTTTGTGGAATAGCCAAACTCGGCAGATATCTCAACTTGAAATAATCAAGAAGAGCGCTTGGTCAGCTCGGCCAGCATCGTTTAATATACGTCTCTCTTTCTGGAGCGAACGAAAGCCCGAAGCGCAATTATTCCAGTAACAAAAGCTTTGGTGCTCTGCGCCACTTGTCTAATTCTGCTCGTTTAAACACAGCCATTCGTCTTCGCTTGGGAAATCATTAAAAAGTAATCAAGCCGCAGAGAGAAGGTAGAAGAGGGAAGAGTCTAAAAAGTGAAGAGGCAAAAGCAACAGACAAGCCGGAGGAGAGAAAGCAAACCGTCGCCGGCTCGTTTGTCCTGCGGCAAAGGAAATATTTCCATCGCATTTAAAAACGCCATGCTGGGACGTCAGATGATGAAGATGCCGAAGAGAAAGAGGCGCTCTCGCTAGCTGCCATCACCTCTCCCTTTCCTCCGACACCATCGTGTATATCTTCTCACATAAACAGCACTTAAAGCAACTTCACAATGACATTAGCATTGATTACGCGTGGATGCGCAGCTGTGCTCTCGGCTTATATGTATTAAGGCTTTTCAGCTTCGCCGTCTGTGTAAATTTATTCATTAGCGCACGCAATCCAAGACGGGTATTTTAAGAAGGCTCTCTTTACGCCGCATCAAAAATCACTGCACGCGGCGTGAACGTCTCGCTCCGTCCTTTCGACCTTGACGCTCGAGGGGTTGTGATGTGACGTGCAAACAAACCGGACAATTATGAAACCGATCGTGTATACCGTACTCTATAGGCTAGCAGCTATAAAATTATTACACATCACCACAGGACCACTGGACACATTTGATGGGGTGCGTGTCCTGTATACCACAATACTACCTGAATTCTTGATTCTGATTGGTCAGAAGGTGATTCATTTTCTACAACAGCAACACGCCTTGGACAGTAATGCGTAATACGTTATCGTTTCCATAGTAACAGCTAATTCGGAGGGGCTTGTACGGTCGGACAGTCCACATAAACAGTTATTTATTTATTTAAACGTGTGTAATTCGATATCGATATGGGGACGTGTTCTGTAAAGGAGATGTTTATTTAAGATTTATGGAAGGGGTCTCCGGTGTCAGCGCTCTGCAACAGGAAAAGCTTTAACATGAAGTTTTCCGAAACATCAGGACAGAGGAGTTGACGCAGTGTGGGTTTGCGGACTTAATGTCAATACGGAGATAAAGAGAGAGACTGGTGAGGGAACGACAGGTAAAACAGGAAATAACTTGGTTCGCAGACGTCCATAAACATCAAATGTAACTATAAAAGGATCAAAATAAAAAAAAAGTATGATATTTGGTCCTTAAAGTGCATCTATTATGTTTTTCAAATATTATCTTTCATGTAGTGTGTTATAGAGCTGTTTGTGAATGTAAAAAGTCTGCAAAGTTTCAAAAATCAAAGCGCACGACAAACGGCGTTATCGATTCCCAAAAGAAGGAATCGATTCAGAACAGCTGAATCGAGTCGTTAGTGATTCCAGACTTTACTTCCTGTACTAACCTACGTAGGTTTGTAACAAAAAACCCCGCCTCTGTTCTTCATCCGCTGCTCACTGACAGACAGAGCTGAAACTCGTTACGGTAGTGGGCGTTTCCTTTTCGACACACACTGTCAGCGGTAGACCAATCACGACAGACTGGGACGTCTGACCGATCAGAGCAGAGTATCCTCTCTGAAAGGAGTTGTTTAGAGCGGATCCTTTAGAACGCATCATTTAACGAGTCGTTTGTGACACTGGGGGGAAAAAAGGTAACGCTGAAATTTAAATTATGAGCGCGTTAAAGTGTTTTTGACCTCGGATGCGTGTAAATCTATAGTATGAGACCTTTAAAACAAAATTAGGAACGTTTCAAATCCATAATAGTTGCGCTTTAATAAATAAAAATTGCGATCAATGGTAAATTAGAGGAATAAAACACTTCAGAACGTGCTGTTACTGGAAAATAATCAGCAACTATAATCAGGGGGGTAACGGTAACATCATTGATTATTTTTCTGTAACAGCATGCTCTGTGGTGTTCTGTTCCTTACTTCGCAGGGACTTTAAATACCCACTTTTACCCCACCTGCCTGGTGATGTCGCGTTTCCCTCTGGAACAAAAAAGCTGTTCATCTTACAGATGATAGATTCAGGTCAGGACTCCTTTTGTCCTTTTGTAACAGAGATGTCAGTGAACACAGAGCAGAGTGGCACATGGTCTCAGAAAAGTCAGTAAGGCAAAGAGAAAAGTAGGGTGTGTGTGTGTGTGTGTGTGTGTGTGTGTGTGTGAGAGAGAGAGAGAGAGAGAGAGTGAGATTGTCCTCTGTAATGGGTCAGGGGCTTTTCCCATTAATCCAACCCTGACCCCGGAGCTCGGCGAGTTCAGAGTATTTAACCCAAATGTGCTTCTCACTCACGCCAACACACACACAAACGTCTTCTCAAACCAGCGAAGCACAACACACACCCACACCCGTCTCACCGGGGTAAAGGAGTGTGACGCACACGGAGAATGCCATCATGATGGTCCATTCATCATTGTCAGAGCCAGTGTGTGCCTCGGAGACCCCGTAAACCAGCATGAAGGCACTGTGTGTGTGTGTGTCTGTGTGTGTGTGTGTGTGTGTGTGTGAGAGAGAGAGAGAGAAAAGACCCTACGTTTCAGCTGCAACCTGCCTGCAACATCAACACCACAGCATGTGTACCCATGTGTGTGTGTGTGTGCTATTTGTTAGACTTTCTCCAGATTGATCAAACACACACTGATCATACTACACCAAAGAAACCACCAAAGGTTTGACGTGATGTTACTGTTGCACATGAAACATCTGGAGACCGACACAGACACATCTGGAGATTTCTGATGATTTCTGACCGCCTCCAGATGGGTCTTCGGGCATTAGATTTGCAGCATGTTTCAGAAACCAGACATGTATGTAAGGAGTCTCCAGTGTCAGAGATCTGTACCAGTCGATCATTTCGGTTATATAATGAGTAATAGACCGAGAGAGATAGAGAGAGAGCGAGAGAGAGAGAGAGAGATTTTTGTGTTGTATGTATCTCTTAATGGAAACCAAATCTCTTAATCCCATAATGATATAAATATATTATATACGAAATATCTGACCTCATGCGGAGAAGAAAATAACAAAGATAGAATTACAAAAGTGTGTGTGTGTGTGTGCGTGGACATTTATCTAATCCCTATGATAGGTTTAGCATTGCTTAGCTTCAGTAATACACAAATGGAAACATCACATAACGACAGAATTAGATGTGTGTGTGTGTGTGTGTGTGTGTGTGTGTGTGTATACGTTTTTACCCTCAGGTTTATTATTGTCTAATAACCACATGTAAATCAAAGTGTTTTATTCCTCTTAAACCACGGCAATTTGCCAACGCTAACAATTTAATCTTCTGCAAAACAAGTTAGTTTTCACTTGCGTTACAGCAGCTATAAACACCCGTTCCCTCACAAGCCTGGCTTTTTTTCGCTCTATTCAAATTAATAACACGACGACGCACCTTATCACGTTCCTGAGAAACTCCTCTGTCCTGAAGGAGACACTACCCGGTGAACTGCTTTACCTCCGACTGTTACGAAGCTCTGACACCGGAGACCCCTTCCATGAAATGTTAAATAAACGTCTCCTTAAGAAAACTTCACCCTATTAACAATTTTGTGTTTAATTATGTGGAGAGTCCACCTTTCAAGTCCCTGAGTAAGCCGTTACTATAGAAACGACAAGGTAGTAGAACGAGTGCATTAATATAAACCTGTGATTAGGAGCTGCACTACTGTCAGGGCTGCTGTTCGAGAAAATTCATCAACACCTTCTGACCAGTCAGAATGGAGAGCATGCTAGTTCTAGTTTCACAGCTCAATCAAAGTCTTAGAGAGAATTTGGAGGTGTGAAGCAAAAAAACAAACAAACAAACAAACACAACGCAAACAACAAACCAAACTTTTCTGCATCATGACGCAAATATGTTTTTGGCGGAGTATAAATCCCTAAAGAGTGGAAATAGAGTATTATTTAGCTAGAGTAATATACTCCGTGTGTGTGTGTGTGTGTGTGTGTGAACCTCTTCTCTGGAAACACCCGAGATGTGAATCCTGTCCCTGGCGCATGCGAATCATAGTAGAGCGGGATTACTCGTGTCCTAATGGGTGTAATTTCAATAAAGGAACGCTCGACTCCATTTCGCCGCCATCTCTGCTGGCCGGACGATTACCGAACGCATGCAAATGATCCCCGACATCCATCACGTCCTCGTGTGTGCGACACTGAAGAGCCAGGTGTGAGAGCTATGTGATGTGCAAATGAAGCATCATGAGCAGAATTAATGCCTAATGTGGGTGTGTGGGTGTGTTTTTAGCTGAGCTGAGTAATGAGAGTCGTAGCCGGGGTCTCTCTTCTTTAACAGATGGGTTCACAGGCGGCGAGATCTACACCTAACTCCACCTCCGTCACTCATCACTCACTCCTCCCAGCTCTGGAACCTCAGCGCTATTGCTGTTGCATGACCTAATGAAATAGAGTTGCATACATAAACACACACTCCATAAAGAGGTCCATATGGGGCTAATGGCGTAACACGAGGCAATGATACACGTCTTAATTTACTCGTATCCTAAATAACTTCATCAAAACAACTCGCTAATCCCATGCCAGCGTGAGCGTTCAGCACGGGCCGCGCTCCAACACACCTTTATCCCTCGCTCTGTTCCGTGTCCCTTCACTCTGCCAACACTTCTGTGACATTCTCTCATTTTCCTCTCCGCAGGCACAGATTAGCTCTTTTCCCATCTCTCGCTATCTCGTTCCACGAGGACCTTTTTCAGTTGACAGGTTACCTGAAAGAAACGCGGCGCTCACACCTCGGGCGTCACAGCAGTGCTGCTGCAGATAGATTAGAGAGAAAGACCAGTGCTGAAGCTCAGCAGGCACAGGTACAAGAAGAAAGCTTCCGGACAGAACTCCTGTGTGTGTGAGTCAGGATTAGACTAAAGCTAATATAAAATATACTAACTCTACATAAAACCTAGAAATAATGCCTCAAGTTCTAGATAAGTTGCGAAATAAATGCTCTGGTGTCATTATAAAAGACACCACCAATGGTTGGGAAGCGTTCACGTACTAAGTAGGAAGCAAGGTGAAGGTCATGGAGCTTCCAAAAGTTCTTACAGAAAAGACGGAACTGTTTTTGTCGGTACAATTGGTTTGATAATATGCGAGTGGACAGTTCACGGAACCACAAGTAATCGTCACGCGAGATATCATAGCGTTCTCTCAGACTAACGATGAGGAAGGAAAACGAGAAAAGACGACGAGGGACGACCTGAAAGCAGCAGGAACGACAGTTTCCACTTTGGCTAGAAACAGAAGCACAGAGATGCACATCTGTAAGCATTTGGACAAATCGGAGCTCAAGTGGAAGATACTCTGGTCAGATGAAACGAAAACAGAACTCGTTGGCAATAATTCACTGAAGCACGGTGGTGGGAGCATCACGATGTGGAGCTGCTTCTCTGCAAATGGCATGACAGGGGCATTACACATCAGCAAAAGGAAACATGAATGCAACGTATTACAGAAGAAGTTAATCTCATCAATGGAAACTGAATCTGGGGAGAAGATGGATGCTTCAACAAGACAAAAGACTCCAAACATATAGCCAAAATAATGCAAAAAGGCCTCGTCAGGCTCCTGACTTGTATCCTGTTAAAAAGTTTATGGAGGATTTTGAATTTGCGAGTCCATTGATGCGACCGTTAACCTTGGGGAAATTTGAAGACGGTTTGCCAAGACGAATAGGCCGAAACTGAACCATAATGCTGCGGAAAAAATCTAATTACATCTCACTGCTGATGTTTTGAAGCTATAACTGCCAACGACAGCTTAGCTGTACAAATGATGTTAATTTGTTGCGTCTAAATATTTATTACCTTTCATAAATGACCAGCGGAAACACTGATGCTTTAAACCAAAGCACACAAGCAGACAAGAACGGTGAAAGCTTTGTGTCTTCGGTGCTAACTGAAGACCAGATCAGTGAGAGAAGCGTGTGAGGTATTTTAAAAGTGCAGGTTGCTTCCAGACAGATTGTGTGTTTATCTGAAGTCATGACAGTAGCTGGAGCGCTGCTGCCCTAATCAGAGGGGAGACAGGGCTCCTTTAGGCCACATTGTTCTGTGATTGGCTGTCTCGGGGCTCGTTAATAAAAGCCCACGCTGTGTATTTGTGCCACAATTGAGCGACATGCTCCTAATGGAGCTGCGTCTGTTGGGAGCCAATCAGCAGGTGTCTCCGACTCCACACACACAAAAATATACACATCAGCCAAGCAACACATGCCTAGGCAGAGAAGGAAAGGTCAGTCTCATTAGTTTATCTTCAGGTTTGTGTGTGTGACTGACTGAGATTGAGAGAGTGAATACAGGGGGATTAAAAAGGTCAGCTTCATTAGTGAGGCAATGACGCCAGGTCTGTGTCAGCATTTCCATAGGAACTTTAGCTGCCGTAGCATGAAGTTCTCAATCATCTCTTAAAACGCGTTCATGGCAAAAGCCAAACCATGCCAATTTACCCTCTCTCGATATCTACACAAGCTCAGGGGCTCCAGGAGCTGAACTGCTCTCCAGTTTAATTTGGACAGCTCCCGAATAAAATTTGAAATTTTCACTGTACGATACGTACATAGTCTAAAAACATCACAGGTTCACAGGATCACGATATCGATTAACCGTTTAAAATCAGACCAGCTGGTGGTGAAATAGATCGAATATTAGATCCTCTAAAAGATCATTTAGACATATAGGCTTGGACTCCATCTTGGACTCCACTTTACACACAATCTTGGACTCCACTTTACACACAATCTTGGACCCCATCTTGGATTCCACTTTACACACAATCTTGGACTCCACTTTACACACAATCTTGGACTCCATCTTGGACTCCACTTTACACACAATCTTGGACTCCATCTTGGACTCCACTTTACACACAATCTTGGACCCCATCTTGGACTCCACTTTACACACAATCTTGGACTCCATCTTGGACTCCACTTTACACATAATCTTGGACCCCATTTTGGACCCCATTTTACACACAATCTTGGACTCCATCTTGGACTCCACTTTACACTCCATCGTGGACTCCATCGTGGACTCCATCGTGGACTCCACTTTACACACAATTTTGGACCCCATCTTGGACCCCATTTTGGACTCCACTTTACACACAATCTTGGACTCCATCTTGGACTCCACTTTACACACAATCTTGGACCCCATCTTGGACTCCACTTTACACATAATCTTGGACCCCATTTTGGACCCCATTTTACACACAATCTTGGACTCCATCTTGGACTCCACTTTACACACAATCTTGGACCCCATCTTGGACTCCACTTTACACACAATCTTGGACTCCATCTTGGACTCCACTTTACACATAATCTTGGACCCCATTTTGGACCCCATTTTACACACAATCTTGGACTCCATCTTGGACTCCACTTTACACTCCATCGTGGACTCCATCGTGGACTCCATCGTGGACTCCACTTTACACACAATTTTGGACCCCATCTTGGACCCCATTTTGGACTCCACTTTACACACAATCTTGGACTCCATCTTGGACTCCACTTTACACACAATCTTGGACCCCATCTTGGACTCCACTTTACACATAATCTTGGACCCCATTTTGGACCCCATTTTACACACAATCTTGGACTCCACTTTACACACAATCTTGGACCCCATCTTGGACTCCACTTTACACACAATCTTGGACTCCATCTTGGACTCCACTTTACACATAATCTTGGACCCCATTTTGGACCCCATTTTACACACAATCTTGGACTCCATCTTGGACTCCACTTTACACTCCATCGTGGACTCCATCGTGGACTCCATCGTGGACTCCATCGTGGACTCCACTTTACACACAATTTTGGACCCCATCTTGGACCCCATTTTGGACTCCACTTTACACACAATCTTGGACTCCATCTTGGACTCCACTTTACACACAATCTTGGACCCCATCTTGGACTCCACTTTACACATAATCTTGGACCCCATTTTGGACCCCATTTTACACACAATCTTGGACTCCATCTTGGACTCCACTTTACACTCCATCGTGGACTCCATCTTGGACTCCATCTTGGACTCCATCTTGGACCCCATCTTGGACCCCATCTTGGACTCCATCTTGGACCCCATCTTGGACTCCATCTTGGACTCCACGTTAAGACCAAGTTATACTCCATGTTAGACTACACGTTAGACTCCACTGTAGATCCCAATTTATACACCATCTTAGACTACAAGAATTGTTTTTTGAAAAAAAATGTAACCGGAAATATATAAGACATATAAACATATAAAAAGGACGACTGTTTTTCCCTCCTTTTGTTAGGATTGTTTTTATTATATTTATAATTTATACTCCTCATACTTTTACAGGTATGGCCACCTAACTACAGGATAGTCCTGGATGTAGATTAGCAACCTTACTGTGCCGCAGAGCGCTAAAAGCATAAAGCAGGAGAAGACTAGGCCAATCCAGTGTCCATGTGGAACTGATGAAGTTTGCGGTTTTGTGTAAGGGGTGGGCAGGATCGGACTGCGGACATCCGGTCTTTATCAGAATCCAGCATCCGGTTTTGGAAAAGATTTATGGAGCCAATCTCCCGCTGGGTTACAGAGTGAACCCCTCCCCTTTTTACAGATACATTTCTAATTAAATGAATCAGTCAGCGAGTGCAGATAGCATCACCGAGCCACACAGGTGCACACTGCACAGAGAGAGGGGAAGAAAGCATTCCAGTGATTACCTGGCCAGATGGAGAGAGAGGAAAGAAGTAGAGGAGGAGAATGTGCAATACAGTGCTGCAGTGCTGAGTGTGGAAATCCAGTTCAGGCCTGATAACACACACCCTGTCGGATCACTCCAGGTGGAGAATGGAGAGTGAACCACCACGTTTCAGCGCTTATCAGAGAGAGTCCCAGACAGGGCACTAAGCCAAAGACTGGACACAGTATTAACACTAATCATACTATTACTGCAAATTCCACAGCAGCTGTTTCAACAAGCCAGCATTATCATAGGATAAACAGCTGTAGCGCAGAAGTCAAAGTTCAGAGCTGGTAATCCAAAGACTGCCTGTGCATTGGAAATGGAGCTCTAATCCATCGTCCCTACAAACTGCAACGTGCTTTATAAGTGTTTTGTATCCTCTAGACATACAAATTATAGGAACGCCAAAAGAACGTCTGATGGACGCTTGAGCAAGACTCACGAACTGTGTGATGATATCCTATCTGGATGGGATTTAAATTCCTTATATTTACATATCAAGTTCGAAAGCAACTTACAATCAAACAGGGGGAAAAAAGTAATAAAAATAAATTCTAAAATCTGATTAAAAACAAATTAAACTTTTTTTTAAAGTAACAGCTGCGATTTTCTTTCTCTTTTGGCCTAAAAAAAATGTGGCTTTCTGACTATTTCCTCTTGACATCCCTAATAAATATAGTTTACTGATAGTAACTATATACTCGTCTAATGTTAGGGGCTTCTAGTGGATTGGGTTAAATGAGAAAGTGTTCACTTTTTTTTTTTAGTTCTTTGGTGTAATGAATGTGGAATTCCTCCACAAACCTACGTAAACGTTAGCAGGTCTGGGGTGGCAACAATAGCTCTGCTTCATCACAACGCAACCTGTCGCTGATTATTTTAGTACAACAGCACGTCAGTGATTTATTCCTCACTTACGTGAGAGACGGTTGTCAAAATTATACCATAAGCGAGCCTGAAAAATGTCACTGCACAACTCGGTCAACAAAAGGCTTGGTAGGTAGACATCAAAACTGACAACGGCAGTCCTGATTACAGTTGACGCCATTTTAATAAGCTTCTCATATTTCTGCTTTATGTAGGTTTATGTAGCACTAGGAACACCAAGCAGATGTAAACAAGAAGCAGATAACCAAGCAACGATGAGAGAGGTGATACAGGTTTAACATGGCCTGGTAGAACAGATATTTTGCATTATAGACTGATGAAAGCAGGCACCAGCACTTTCCTCACAGCTGATGAGAAACATTAAGTAAATAACAAATGTGTGTGTGTGTGTGTATTCATACTCCCACAGTCTTTGTCTGCAGAGTTCCACCCCTGGAGAGCACTACTGTAAGCATCATTGCACTCTTCCATTTGGCCTGGGAGTGATCACAAAGGCAATCCACAATATGCCACAATATGGAGAGGAAACCATGCTCATCTTTAAAATGGCTTCTCGTATAACGGATGATTGTTCGTAGCAACGAGCTACTGAGCCCAGGTCAATCCCATCTTCAAAGCCATGGCCTTTTCCATATGAGAAAACTTGGACTTGGTACTACAATGAACACTGAAGAGTGCTGGGGTTTCATACTTTCTGAATTGAAACAAAACGTATATTACCAACTATATCATTAAAAACCTACAGTAAATTTCAGATGAATTTAGACCAACCGCTTAAATTCTCAAGGTTCAAACTTACACTCTTTTGAAGCCCGGTTTGAAGTTTCCACAGTACGATAACATAGTCGAAAGATATCACGGTTTCACTGCACCACGGTGTTAATCAACCGTTTAAAACGTCTCTTTAAACTTCCTAGTATATATATATATATATATATATATATATATATATATATATATATATATATATATATATAACTAAAAAGATCACATTTTGAGAACAACTTTTTCAAAAAATATCTGTAATTTTTAGTTATTTGCCATGTCATTATAAGCTTAAAAAGAGAGCGAGGCTGTGAGAAAAGGTCACACGCTGAGCCAAAAAAAACAAAACTGCAACTAAGATAATTGTTTGATTTAGCAAGGCCATGTTCTACTGTGTGTTTGACACTCATCATGTCTGATGAAGTCAGGAACATGGTGGTAGCAATGTGACATATTCGAGCTGGTTTGGTTTGGTCTAATCTGGTATTTTCTGGTCCGAGCTGCTTTGGTGTGGTCCGAACTGGTACGGTTTAGTATGAGCTGATTTTATTTGGCCTGACCTGGTATTTTGTTCCCCTGGTCTGAGCTGGTTTGGTCGGGTCCAAACTGGTATTTTCTGGTCTGAGCTGCTTTGGTGTGGTCCGAACTGGTACGGTTTAGTATGAGCTGATTTTATTTGGCCTGACCTGGTATTTTGTTCCCCTGGTCTGAGCTGGTTTGGTCGGGTCCAAACTGGTATTTTCTGGTCTGAGCTGCTTTGGTGTGGTCCGAACTGGTACGGTTTAGTATGAGCTGATTTTATTTGGCCTGACCTGGTATTTTGTTCCCCTGGTCTGAGCTGGTTTGGTCGGGTCCAAACTGGTACGGTTTGGTCTGAGCTGGTTTGATTTGGTCTGAGCTGGTATTTTCTGGGCCGAACTGGTACGGTTTAGTCTGAGCTGGTTTGATTTGGTCTGAGCTGGTATTTTCTGGTCCGAACTGGTACGGTTTAGTCTGAGCTGGTTTGATTTGGTCTGAGCTGGTATTTTCTGGTCCGAACTGGTACGGTTTAGTCTGAGCTGGTTTGATTTGGTCTGAGCTGGTATTTTTTGGCTTGAGCTGGTTTGATTTAATTAGAGCTGGTCTGGTTTAGTACCAGCCAGTTTCTCACAAAAGTATTAGTTATTCCACATATTAAAGTTATTCCACATCTTGGTTACCTGCTATAACAATAAAACTGTTCATTATAGCAAAGAGAAGAAAAAAACTGAACACGTGAAATGGAGAGTAAAGCAGCCATACAGGGATTAAGTCTTTCTGTGGGAAAAACTTTAGGAACTCTTTGGGCATTAGCTTTTATTCAAGAGCTATGAACAGAACTCTCAAAATGTCTTGAAAAGGACAGTGGTACTACTTAAACGTTACGCTACTGTGTGTGTGTGTGAGGCGGGATTTAAACCTAAACAGTGTGAGTCACTATTTAAGTACAGTAAATGCACTATTTTAAGTAACAAATGTTCCCTCGAAACTAGCAGTCAAAACAAAAACACACATCTAGAAGCTAACCCCAAATAGGAGAAAATTAGAAAGACAGTCACACTGCTTAAAGAAAGTAATTCATTACACAGTTATTAAAAAACAGGAGAGCTGCAGCAGCACAAAGAGAAGCGCCAGGCCAGGGATGTGGTATGCAGGAACAGAAGCGTCTTTGAATTGGGGTAATTATAAAAGAAAAAGAGAGCCCAAAACAAAAGAGCGGTTTTATGGAGCGGCCGCTATCTGGAGAGTCGCTCATTAGCCCAGCAGGGTAATTAGCAAGATGCCGCAGTCCTCGTTAAGGAGAAGTCCTAATCGTAAACAAACGATGGTAAACTCCCACCGCGGTCGCTTCTGTAATGAACTGCCAACTGATCTCAAAATGAAAGTGAAGACACAAATACACACACAAAGAGTGCGGGGTAAGTTAGATAAACACGGCTCAGGTTGCATTATGAAGTGACACGATGTCCCATAATGCCTCTTATCTCCATTCTTTTCTCCAATCAAAAGCGTCTGAAGCCAGACTTGCATGGTGGATGGCTACTGAGTCGTTTTAGACAAGAGCATGTAAAAGCAAAAGGAATAAATCAATTCACTGAAGAAATGTTGAGGGAATCTCATGGATGTATTTTAGATTTACCCTGTCGGCAATCACGTCCGTTACAATTTTATGAAGAAACTAAAAAAAAAAATAAACATTTGAAAATGTTTGTGTAGGTATATCCATTTTTACTACGTGCTGAGTTTAGCAACTACAGATGGTAAATGGTCTGCACTTATATAGCGCTTTTATCCAAAGCGCTTTACACTGGTTCTCATTCACCCGTTCACACACACACACACACACACACACAAATGGTAGCAGAGCTGCCATGCAAGGCGCTAACTTGCCATCGGGAGCAACTTGGGGTTCAGCGTCTTGCCCAAGGACACTTCGGTATGTGGAGTCACGTGGGCCGGGAGTCGATCCGCCAACCCTACGATTAGTGGACAACCCGCTCTACCACCTGATCCACAGCCGCCCAACTACAGCAGTCTTCCTGTGTCACAGGAAGTCCCAGACACGAGCTATGTATAATAAAACCAGTAGTTAACTGCTGACCCCAAGTAATCCACTGGGATCAATGTTTATATTCACATGGAGTCCAGGTGAAATCCAGGTGCACGTGCGGTCAGTAAAGTAATTTTACTAGATGTGATGTTTTGATCACAGGCCAGTGTTTTTGTGTTCTGAATGCACACCAAGAGAGAGTACACAAAAAGAGAAAAGGGGGAAATAAATAAATAAATAAATAAATAAATAAATAAATAAATAAATAAAGGAGACAGACAGAAGAAGAGGGAATGGGGATAAAAATATGGAAAGCTACCTGTAGAAGAGGTCTCTGGACACCCAGGTTCTTCATGGTGTCAGCGCTGGCCAGGATCTTGAGAGGATCAGCCACTTTAGTGACGGTTTCGATTTCTTTATTGGTCTCGGTGCGTACTTGGTTCAGAAACAGCTCGTTGATGTAGTAGGTGAGGAAGGTACGGAGCTGGCACTGCTTCCCCGGACCCATGCTCAACTCGATCTCCTGAATGAACCTGTTGAGAGACGGAGACCGGACAGAGTAAGATCCTACAGTAGAACATAAAAACTTCAAGACAGGAAAAGCATATACAAGTCATGCACGGAAAACGCCAGAATCGGCAGTCAGTACGTTTACTCCAGACTCGGAACGCGGCTTAAATTCCCCGTGAAATGATTTGGTCCTGTATTTCCTTTTGAAACAGGAAGTCATCATTTCTGTGTATTGACCGATTTAAACGACAGCCAACAGCATTACACCAAGATACACCGCACCTCCGCCAACTCTAAACAAACGTCATAGTAGCGCAAAGAAACTAGCTAATTACGGAGAACTTACCACGGCGTTCAGCTAGACGACAAGATTGCGTACGTGTTTGAGTCAACGTTGAGTATCATATGCGTCGACAAAGATGGAGAGCAGCATGGTCGTCACCGGGAGACAGAAGAAGTGCTCATGGTGTCACGTTCTTGACCAGTCCGAAGTAGCGACATTTCATTATTGAATAGTTATAAGTCTATAAAATCACGTAACCACATATACCACTTTATTCCTAATGAATAACTCCAACCATTTTTTTCCCCCACCAGGCGATGGTTGGAAAAGGGAACAGTGTATAGGAAGACGTACATTTTTGCTATAGCACAAGACACACCCCTGGGGCGGGACACATACCTTCTAGACATCCATACGATTGTACTGCATTTCGGACAGAATTTCGCAGCCTTTCTGCGACTGCTGCGGCCAAAAAAGACTTTTTTACAAAATTTGCGATGCAACATGCAGCGTTTTTTGTGGAAAATCGCAGCCACACAAAACTGTTTTGCGTGGTCTTTCACAGTGATGTTTGTCTGTAAATGAGACCTTTTAGCTGTACTCATGTTCGTTGCACGTAAAATGAAGATGGCTTCGGCTGAACGCGCGTCGTGATGACGTCGCACGACACGTCTTGGCCCAAATCTTGAGGGGGAAAAAAACAATAACAATCCCATTTTGAAAAATCGCAAGCTCTTCCAAATACTGCCGAGTTTGCATGATTTTGCGTACTTTCTGTGAACGCAATATCGTGAAATCCTGGAGCGACCAGTATTGGTGTCCAGTACACACCATGCTATGAAATTGGAGCCCATACTCGAAAAGACGGGTACAAAAAGCTCCGAAACACCCATTTTGATTTCAGGGCCAGTTTAAAACACGAAGCCAGAAAGCAGTAATGCATGGCTAGGTTTCCAGACCACACAGCACACGCTGCTGCTGTATGAGCATCTGTCACATCTGTCAAAGCTGAAGCCAAACTGGCTGTCAGGTAAGACGTGACAGACTGAGCGTTCATGATTGATTTATGGCATAACATTAGAAATGGAAATTCGCGGAGCTTCAAGTAGTGACACTCAGGCGGCTGAACAGCTCGGTGTAAGGGACGTGGATGAATATTCACCTATGAGACAGTGTTCTTTTAGCGTGCGTGGTTTGGTTTGCACCGACGTGGACGGACATGTCCCTAATCTCAGCACGGTGTGCTGTTAAACAGAGAAATTGCTAAAGGGAAAAGTAGAAAACAAGCTTCGGTCTGGCGCCGGGAAACGGTCGAAAACTCCGTCCCACATGATGGGGCTGCAAGCAACCGGGCATGCAGATAGCACTGAAATGTATCCGAGTCTGTTTATGTATTTATTTATTTACTTACATTTTGGCACGTCTCTAGTGAAGCACATGGGATGAGTATGTAAGTGGATGGAGGGAGGGAGAGAGGAGGTGTAGTTGAGGGAACAAGCCCTCCCACACCAACTGACAGTGGCTATAGATCAGCCAGGAGTACTGATTGATCACCACATACACATAGAGGCTTATACCTTAAACCGCTTCTCTCAGCAACGCTCCAGCCAATTAGCTCAGCCAGTCGAGGATGCTGAGTTCTCTCGGCGTGTGCGCTGCACGAAAACAGCTTAAAAAAAAAAAGAAACGACTTAAAACTTGGCTCACTTCCTTCAGTCCTCAAGAGTAAAACTTTTCCTAAAACGCAATCCCGCCCCAATCAACGCAGGCCATTACCGAGCACGTAAACGCGATCTCGGTCTCCATCTTAATACGGCCAGCAAATGAGAGATCGGCGCAGATGGGTTTGTGTAAATTGGCACGTTATAAGTGCTCCAATGCTGGTGTAAAAAAAAAAAAAAAAAAAAAATGAACCAGTGAAACAGTCAATAAGAACAAATGTCCATCTGCTCAGAAAAAAAAAGCTATTTTTATGATGAGGTGAGCTGCAGTTTGATCAGAAATGGAGCCTTAGTTTCAGTGATGTCCATTAAAGTGGCCTTGAAATCAATATTGGTGTTTCAGGTGCTGCTTTTTTTTTTGTACGAGTGCCTTAGTGTTATGCTAATATACCTTGAAACAATAAAAAAAACTGTTTAGGAGATAGATGTTGTCGTTTTCATTTTTAGTGTATCCTTTCCGGGAAAACCGATGAACCTTTAACGATGAGTTGTGTTGTACTCGTCTCGCATTCATCTAATTAAACGCCCTCTAGAATGTATACGTCCCACCCCGAGGGGCGTGTCTTGCTCTACAAATGGTTGTAGGGTATTCATTTGGAAGAGGGTGGAGTTGGCGGTTATGCGACGTTTCAGAGGAGCGTTTTACCAACCTGAGGCTGTTCAGTGCCTCTTTATACACCGTTTACACAGCTTCGCAATCGGTGAGAGTCAGTGCGGTCATTTTATCTACCACTCAGATGTCTCGCTCTGACGACTTTTCGGCTCTCCGTCACCATCGACGCCTCCTAATCGATCGCGTCTCGTCTTTGTTACCGTACACGATAAACTCCCGTATCTCTAAAATGTTTTCTGGAGCCCTTAGTTAACTTGTTTTTTTTTTTTTAAAGCTGAGTTCCTACAGCAATACTCTATCCCAGGTAATCCAAACAATTATGACTAATATTGCCGAAGCAAGTGATTACCCATCATCATGGCTGAATTCCTTCATCGAATTATCACCTGAATATCATTTGGAAACGTTAAAATCATTAACTACGGCCTCTTATGACTCGCTAATTTGAGAGACCATGATAACTTATGATAATTATCATGATTACACGGCAGCTTGATAAAAAATATAATCGTGAAATCCCTATTACACTTATCAAAACCCCAGGAGCAGAAATATATGTACGGATATATGCCAGTGTCCCTGAACAGTGCCACCGTTTAGGCAATAAAAAAAGATGACTCCATCATCAATCCATCATGTCCATGGCGTAAATGCCCTCTGCCGTATTATTCATCCCTTATGGTGTGTGTACATCCTGCTCTCGCGGCTTTCATCTCTCTTGGTGTTTCTCCAAGATCCCGTCCGTGGCTTCTCTGTTATTATTTTGCTCACATAAATCTTCCTGATCACTCGCATTAGGAGGTAAATACGAGGCGATGGCTGCCTCAGAGGCCCGTCGGCTTTCTCGGGCTAATCAAATTCCGCTCAGCCCGATCTGATTGGAGACGAGCGAGCGCCGCTGCTGCTGCTGCTGCTGCCGCCTCTGCGACAAACGCTGGCGGAGAGAAGCGCCGAACAAAAATATGAAGCGGAAGCAATCAACCATGTTGTCAAGACGTGAGAAGAAGAAAAAAAAAAAAAAAAAGGAAAAAATTATCACCAGAATAATAAGAACAATCGCAGGATTAATGCAGCCAGCGCTCTGTATCCAATAGCAACAAGGACATATGCTGTTTCTGAAAGCACACAGGAGCAAAACAGTGTGATATGGAAATAAGAGTGAAGAGATTTTTCAGCGAAGGTCATCTCAGTTCTGGCAGGGGTTCATTTTAACAGTGTTACAGCGTTAACCTGGTCTGATTGTGACCTCCTTCGTCACACGTTTGTGAATAAACAAAAAATAAGAATAAATAAAAGATAGAAATGGTGCGCATAAGAACGTCTAGGGGTGCTAATAATTCTCACACATGAGAATTAACACACATTTTTGATTAGATTTTTTCTCTTAGAATAAAATGTACTCTAATTAAAACATGCCTTGTAGACATGTTATTTATATATATATATATATATATATATATATATATATATAAAGCATTTTCTCAGGGTGTCTCCATGATAAACCAATAAATACATACATACATTAATTAATAACAATTAAAAAAAAATACTTTTCAAGAGTTTTTTCCACGAGTCTCATGTAATAACTGTTAACCATTTCGTTTAAAATACACCTTCGTGAGAATATTACTCAATTTATAAGTTGATTTAAGTGAATTACGTGTATCAAGTATAAGAATGTGTGAGTGTGTGTTGCAGAATCCAGTCTTGCACACGCTGACGTGTGTTTGAAGGTTTAGACCGAGCGTTCTCTGACATATCAGAAGGAAGAAGCAGAAGAAAAAGAGCAAAGGTAAATCATTCACTAAGCAGGAAGCCCTACTAAGAAATTCCTGCCTTCACAGGTACATGACAGTTACATGACAGTGAGAAGCAGAGCGGATAGAAAACTTGTCCGAATGTATAAGATATGACACGACACGTACTCGTCTTTTAACTCGTCAATTAACCATGCTATAAATGCTTTTTTTTTGTCTTCCTCAGCTAATTAAATATAATTATAAGTGCAATATTGGAGAGCGGAGCTAAATATAGACGATTAACATTAGATATCATTTAGAGGCAGATGATATATAAATATATATTATAACTTGAAGATGTCTCATTATATATATATATATATATATATATATATATATATATATATATATATATATATATATATGATATGATAGAGTAGATGAGCAAAATGTAGTGCATCTCAGGTGCGAAGTGAAGTCCAGAGTTACTGGGAGCTTGGCAACCAGACTCGCTGAATAAATAACATTAGACAGTTAGCAAAGAAATAGGAACCTGTCGTCACATCTATCAGGACACTCGTCTCATTAGCTTCTGCAAAACGTTCCGTAATGGATCAAAACAAATCTGCGAAAGTACAACCTATGTGTGGGGAAACAAACAAACAGAAAAGCTTTTACATGCAATCAGTTACATGGACAAGTAACACTGGAGTTACAAAAGATTAGCATTCGCTAGAGAGTCTGGTAAACATCATCAGTAAACATGACCAAGAACCACCAGCTTTCACAGAAAGAGGCAATTTGATTGACACGGCTAAAGTCTTTTTTTCCCTGTCGCTTATCAGCTTATCAGTTAATTACTTCTTGCTGAAAGTGTGTATACACAGAAATGCATCGAGCCAATCGGACTACAATCTTCAAGATGCTGAAGCTTGCTGCCAGAAAAGTGTCCAAATGATGTCAGACTCGACACTTCGGCCTGTGGGTAGAGGGACTGAGGCTAATGTTCTAAAGGCACTAACATCGATCGACACCTACGGTACTCAGAGAAGTTTATTATAACGTTTATATGACAATATCGTCTCATCATCATATCCCCTTGCTCTTATCCTGTATCAGAAACTTTATTATGATGTATTTAGCTGGTGTTTACGGTAACACGTTTCATGAAAGCTATGTATATATGACACAGGACTACAGTCATATGATTATAATGCACTCATGAAGCATCATGCACACTGTTACAATCGTTTATGAAAAGGCATCACAGTTTAGAGAGTATGCGGTATGTCGTAAAGTTCTGAAGTATGTGTAAAGTTATGTGTACAGTTTTGCAGCATGTCGTGAGGTTTTGCAGCATGTCGTAAAGTTTTGCAGCATGTCGTGAGGTTTTGCAGTAAGTCGTGAGGTTTTGCAGTAAGTCGTGAGGTTTTGCAGCATGTCGTAAAGTTTTGCAGCATGTCGTAAAGTTTTGCAGTAAGTCGTGAGGTTTTGCAGCATGTCGTAAAGTTTTGCAGCATGTCGTGAGGTTTTGCAGCATGTCGTGAGGTTTTGCAGCATGTCGTGAGGTTTTGCAGCATGTCGTGAGGTTTTTCAGTAAGTCGTGAGGTTTTGCAGCATGCCGTAAAGTTTTGCAGCATGTCGTAAAGTTTTGCAGCATGTCGTGAGGTTTTGCAGCATGTCGTGAGGTTTTGCAGTAAGTCGTGAGGTTTTGCAGCATGTCGTGAAGTTTTGCAGCATGTCGTGAGGTTTTGCAGCATGTCGTAAAGTTTTGCAGCATGTCGTGAGGTTTTGCAGCATGTCGTGAGGTTTTGCAGTAAGTCGTGAGGTTTTGCAGCATGTCGTAAAGTTTTGCAGCATGTCATGAGGTTTTGCAGCATGTCGTAAAGTTTTGCAGCATGTCGTGAGGTTTTGCAGCATGTCGTGAGGTTTTGCAGTAAGTCGTGAGGTTTTGCAGCATGTCGTAAAGTTTTGCAGTAAGTCGTGAGGTTTTGCAGCATGTCGTAAAGTTTTGCAGTAAGTCGTGAGGTTTTGCAGCATGTCGTAAAGTTTTGCAGCATGTCGTAAAGTTTTGCAGTATGTTTAATTCAATTCAGTTTTATTTGTATAGCGCTTTTAACAATGGACATTGTCCCAAAGCAGCTTTACAGAAATATATACGTTCAAAATATAGATTTTAAAATGTATGAATTCATCTCTTTTTTTATATGCTGTAAGGTTACGCAGTGTGTTGTAACGTTGTGACATTTAGTAGTATAATTTCATGATATTTGCAGTGGTATAATTTTTAAAGAACGTTACTTATATATTAACAATCCATAATGCATAATAAAATAGCTCTAAAGTGTAATCCACCTGCATATATTGTTATAACGACGTGTATAATGAATACGTTATACCGCCATACGAATGTATTCACAGCTCATTTTAAATATGACCTTCGTAGAAAGTACTACCATGTTTAACTCAAAATCAAATCAATTCTAATCATCAGCTTTCCGTTCATATGATTCAACTGCGTATTTGGATGGTGGTGGGTTCTTTAATCATTTCTTTATTTTCAGTCTGATCTAGCATTTAAAAGATTAACACCCAATTAATAAGATTTATTTTTGCTTTAGAGATTTATCCATATGAAGGAAATCCTGCTTGTAATGTACATTATGAAAGACGAGCTTGTTTTCTGTTCCGTGCAATAAAAGCTGTTTGGTTCCTGAATTGGCTGAATGAATGTGATAAATAATTCTGATTATCATTTAAACTGCGCAGTCTATTTTGTGACAGTTATATCGTTTCACACCACAAGCACAGTCTGTCTCAGCGCCAGCTTCGGCAATTAAAAGGCACCACAGTCCATTTGGTGAGTCAAAGTAAGTTCTTTTCTTTTTTTTTTTTTTTTTTACGTGAAAACAAAGCAAAGCAAAACAAAACCAAAGAAACCCAGGGTGGATTACACAGCCGGACCCTGAGCTCAGTCTCCACGGCGACACCGGTGTGGGCCGTCCCTGTCTGTGAAATCTTAATTAAGTAGCGCTCAAATCTGCTTATCGTATCTGCTTATCTGCAAATCAGCTGTCTCTTTAACCAGCCGTCTTTCACTCAGGATTTAACATCCAAGAAGTTGATCCTAGAAAAATAACGCTCCATTCCCGTTCCCATTCCCGCCCCTCTTCACGGACTGGCCAACGGTTACGCTGTACGAGACAATGCATAACTCAGAGTTAATAAGGAGATTAGGGCACGTAATTAAAAGCCGAGTTCTTTCGGGTACCTCCTGCTGAAACCGAATGGCAACCAAATGGCACCCGTAATTGCTCGTCAAGAGGCAACGTTCATTTGTCCGGCGGATAATGAGCCTGACACGCACACACAGGGCAGAAGAGGCACTCGGTGTGACGGATAAACAAAATGCCCATCTTTTCCCCATGCTGGCGTATGCGCGGTTGCCAGTTTGATCATTTCCACCTACTTATAGCTACACATGATCTGTTTACTGTGCGCAGTGGTGTGAGAAACGTTCCACAAGGTGCCGGGTCAGGGACGGCCCTGTCCCAATCCCTCCGTTTCCCTAGACAGAGTGGAGGAAAGAGGACAAAGTGTACGGTCAATAACTAGAAAGATATAAAGAGAGGGAAATTAAAAGGGAAGTGAAAAAGAGAATGAGAACGGACGGAGAACGAGAGAAAAGGAGAAAAGTACAGAAGGAATCGGAGGAAAAGACAAAGAAAGGAAAAATAAATATGGAACGTGAGACAGGCAGATAGAAAGAAAATTAACGGTAAAACTAGATTTCCTAAAGGGCACGACCTGTGCTGGCATGGAGGTCAAAGAGACAGATAAGCAAAACGAAGAATAGAAAAGGAAGGGAGGGAAGGAAGGAGGGAGGGAGGGAAGGAAGGAGGGAGGGCGGGAGGGAAGGAGGGAGGGAGGGAGGGAAGGAAAGAAAGAAAAATTAAATAAAAAATAGATTTGAGTTTACTAAAATACACACAGCGCTGGCAAGGAGCTAAAAGAGATAGATAAGAGAAAGAAAAATAGAATGAAAAAAGAATAAAAGAAAGCAAGGAATAAGCAAGATGAGGTAAACAAAACAGGAGAAAGAAAGAAAGAAAGAAAGAAAGAAAAAGAAAGTATGAAAGTACGGAAGAAAGAAAGAAAGCAAATAAATGAGAAAGAAAGAAAGAAAAAGAAAGAAAATAAGCAAATACATGTGAGAAAGAAAGAAAGAAAGAAAGAAAGAAAGAAAGAAAATAAGCAAATACATGTGAGAAAGAAAGAAAGAAAGCAAATAAGCAAATATACGTGAGAGAAAGAAAAAGAAAGAAAATAAGCAAATACAGGCGAGAAAGAAGAAAAAGAAAGACAAAAAGACAAAGAAAGCATGAAAGTAAGAAAATAAGCAAATAAATGTGAGAAAGAAGGAAAGAAAGAAGGAAGGAAGGAAAGAAAGAAGGAAAATAAACAAATACATGCGAGAAAGAAGGAAAGAAAGAAAGAATAAATATGGAGTGTGAGACAAGCAGATAGAAAGAAAAATAACAGTAAAACTAGATTCCCTAAAAGGTACGACCTGTGCTGGCATGGAGGTCAAAGAGACAGATGAGCAAAACGAACAACAGAAACAGGAAGAAAGAAAGAAGGAGCAGAGAGAGAAAATGACACTGAAAAAGAGGGAAATCGTGTAGGCAGAAAAACAAAAACGGGAAAGAAAGAAGGAACGACAGTGTTACAGAATAAGAGGAAATGACGAACGTAGAGAAAGGGAGAAAAAACAAAGGCAGGAAAGACAAAGAAATGAGAAGGAAGTAAAAACAAAATAAGGAAGAGGAGAGGAGTGAATGACTGGGAAACACGAGAGAGAGAGAGACAGACAGACAGAGAAAGAGACAGAGAGACAGAAATAGAGAGAGAGAGAGAGAGAGAGAGAGAGAGAGCCCTCAGTGTGACATCATCAATTACCTCAATTCTCACTGAAAAGACTAATCAGCGTGACGACTATCATAATTATTTTAAGGTTTTAAATGTTAATAAGAAATTATAACAACATTGAATTTAAAATATATTTTTCAGTATTTTGAAATGATTTGTGTAATATTATAATTACTGTAATTTTGTTGGGAACCCCTCCCCCCTTCCCCGCCACTTTTTATTTTTAAACAGACTTGAACTACAGGTGAGAGGAGTGTGATATAAAGGTAAGAAAGAGAATAAACTGGCTGTATTTTGGTTTTACTGCCTGTGAGACGTCTCCTGCTCCACAAGCGCTGCTCATCATCATCATCATCAAATTAACCCCTGAGGCAGCAAAAACCCTCTAACTCTTCTGCATGACATGCGTTCTCTCAATCAAGCCCCACTTCTCTCTCTCTCTCACACACACACACACACAGGGTAGTAGTTTATTAGTGGTGCCTGCTTCTGATTGCGCTCGACAGCGTCTAATTAACTGTCATTAGAAAACAGATGTGTGAGCCCAAGGCCTGAGCTGGATTACGGCGTGCAGGCTGTCCTCCACTCTGTGTGTTTCGCATAAACACACTGCCGCACAAAGCCACTTTCACGCTCCTCCTCCTCTACCCCCAAACCAATTACACGCTCAGTAATCAAACCATACATTCAGCATAAATATGTGTATGCATTAGTGAATAGGTGGAGGAGGAAAGAAAAGAGCGAGGGAGGAGAGATGGGGAAAAAGCCTCTGACTCGGACCATCAATAATAAGAGATAAGCATTCTCAGGCTGTCGTTTATGTATCTGACTGACACACTGCAGTGTGGAGGTGTTCAGGGTGTAGGGTCGAGTCGTGGGGATCGACACTGATGTTCATGTGATGTGATTTTGAAAGCACCGAGCTTTAAAGTTCAGATCCCACATCTGGAGTTTGATTGCTCCCAGTAGGGCCAGTGTCGGTGAACAGATCTGAGAGAACAGTTGAAGAGTGAGCCGCATGACCCATACAAAAAGACTTAAGTGTACCCTGCCTGGATTAGTGTTACTGAGACTCACCCCTGGAGCCAGGCCTGGGGGTGCTGACTACAGGCTTAACCGGGCCACTAACGCCACCAGGCGACAGGTATGTGATGGACAATCACACCGCAATGGAACATCCACCAATATCAGTGTTTTCCTGTACATCTGGATAGTTTGTTCACTGAGCAGAAAAGCAAAAGGTCAGTTGGTGGTCAGACTCCGATGTCAACACTACACTCACACGCCTACATTTCGGGATGACACCTAATCAGGTGCTGGGGCCCAAATCAGTGTGTTTAACAAGCCTAATGACACACCTGTCTGCCTCTAGTGAGCCGGAGGAGTGCGTTAACACTGACAGCACCTATCTTAAGACAGCGGTGACGTCCTTACCTGACAGGATGGTGCTGTCGTTAAGGCACGGGGAGGAGGAGTAACCACGACGACAAACTATTTATTTTTGTCTGGGGAGATCAACAGAAAAGTGTGAGAGGATTCTGTGTGTGTGTATATATATATATACACACACACATACACATATGTATATATGTATGCATATGTACAATTTTCCTCATTACTGTATATCTAATCTTGATAACACTTCCTATGAAGGTCATATCTATAATAAACAATGAACATAATCATATCATGCTATAACGCATTCATAATATTAGCTTAATGCTAGTCACGCATGACCGTCTACAGCTGCTGTAACATGAGTCATAGCTCGTGTCCTGGATGTCGCACAACACTGAATGTAACTACAAACGGATAAAAGATCACATTTCGTTCTTTAATACATTTTTTAAACGTGCACTGCAAATAACAGGAATAAAACATGCATAATAAAACGATCGACTTCAGCGTGGATTTATTCCTCGCTTCCAAACAGTACTCGATATACGTCAGATTTAAGAAGTATCCGGCGAGACGGTCAGACTCCATAACGTGTTAGTATTAACGTTTCCGTTCTACTTATTCAACGCCACAGTGCAAAGCTTTCTAAAATGACCTGGAGCGTCGATTCCCGGTTATATAACCGCTCCGGTGGAGTTAAGGTCAGAAAGATGGCCAGCACTAGGCCTCGCACTGACGTTCAGCTTTTAAGTTCTGACCCTCAGCCTCAAACTGCTGAATCGTGCTGAAAAGATGAATTTTCACCAAGACGTTTTGTGCGCGTCGGACGTCGCTCAATCGTTTACATCCTTTAACCCTGGTCTCTAATGGGCTCTAATAGAGAAGGTAGGGATGTAAGAATAGGTCAGGAATGATGGTCTGAATTCTTTTCAGGGTTTTTCTTTTCTCTCTGAACCTGAGGAATGTAGTATCTCTTTGAGAAATAAAGATGGACTCTGGGATAACTACACACGCTGTCGCATTATTATTCTGCTTCTTCAAACACGGACATCTCAAATATGAGACAACACACTACAGTTTTTTAAAAACCACAATAGAATCTCTCGTATACTACGTGGGCACGTTTCTGATTAGCGGACGTTTATTATAACCTTGTTATGTACCACAGTACTGTTGAATTCTCCATTCTGAGTGGTTAGAAGGTGCTGAATGAATTTGTCAGCAGCTCTGGAAAGTTTAATACGTCATCGTTTCCATCAACCCGTGTGGCTGACGCTTCATAAAAAAAAATAAAAAAAAAGAAAGATCTTAAAAACCGTTGATATGTAGAACGTTTTCTGTAAGGAGACAATTTTGGAAGGAGTCTCCAGTGTCAGTGCTTTGGAACACTCTTCTTGTGTCTTAAAAACGTCACGCACGCACATTACACATTAATCATACTAGACTAAAGGCAGGAGATCAGCACAGATTTTTTTAAATTATAAACTGTGTGTGTGTGTGTGTGTGTGTGTGTGTGTGTGTGTGTGTGTTTACATCTGCCTCTTTGTAATTGTCTACACTCACAGGAATAAGTATTACCAACTTATTAGCCAATGATAGCCATTTAGGAGATTTGTTTGTTTGTTTGTTTGTTTAGCCATGTGTTTATTTATATGGGATTTATGTATTTGTTTGTTTATGTATTCATTCATTTGAAATATTTTTGAAAGTATTTGTACATGTGTACTTGTTTGTTTGGAGTCTGTCTATCTATCTATCATTTAAGATTTGCTTGTTTGTTTATGTGTGGCGTTTACTCTATCTATCTATCTATCTATCTATCTATCTATCTTTCAGGATTTGCTTGTTTGTTTAGCCGTTCAATTATTAAATAATGAATTAATTTGTTCATTCATTCAATCACTTAGTGGTTCATTTACACAAATTATTTGTGGACTTGTTTGTTTGTTTTTGTTGGTTATTTATTTGTAATTTTTTTTTCCTTTATTCTAAAAGTAACTCCGCTTTGAGTCACTGATGATTTTCCTATAAGAGCGCGCCCCCTCCTGAGTGTTTTATTCCTTACATTTGTAACCGCTGTTTATAAAAATAAAGTCAGGCTTTCAGATATAGGATTTTAACTACTTCTAACTTTACTGAATATTTCCGCTGCACACAATGTACACGAGAGTCAAGAAGTAGTCAGCGAGTTGAGAAACCGTCCGGCGTGAAGCACCTCACACCTCCCGTGTCTTAACAGAAGAGGAATAGTGCAGCGCTAGCAGAAGTGTAATCAGATTAGAGATTAGAGCGACAGTGAGATATCCATCGCATCGGCAGTAGGAAGTAACCTTTCAACACACACTGAATCCCTGAATCGTAAAACGCCGCCTCAAGCTGGTGATTTTAAAGCGTTTATAGAGCGCATAACATTCGTTTTTATTTAAAATACCATAAACGCTTCCATACCACCCCCCCCCCCAACGGTTTCACAGCGAAATCGGTACGCATGAAGCATAAAAGCGACCATTTAGCACTGTGAGGCAGTAAAGGGTATTTACAGTGCAGTTATAAAGACTTTATAAGCATGGATCAGAGCACTGAAATGCTCCACAGCACCACTAGATGGCAGTAGGTCAGTGCTGAGAGCACGCCGGGCTCGGCTCCACGGTCTGAACGATGAAGTCAAAACCTTTAGGATGCATTAAGACTCCGTGTTCTGCGGAGAGCGATCTAAACTGTCTTTACCGTCGGATGAATTCAGCTTCCACCTCGTAGGAAAATAAATACGGTCAAACCCACGCAGCTGCCCACCAGCTCACAATTAAGCTTTCCAGAGTGCCGTGGATTTTACACACACACACACACACACACACACACACACACACACAGAGTGTAAACATTAATACTACAACACTAGAAAGCAGAAGATCAGCACAGTAATTAATACTGTCTTGGAGGACTATTTTTGTGAATTTTATCCCAGTGTGTGTGTGTGTGTGTGTGTGTGTGTGTGTGTGTTCCATCAATCTCTCCTAATATCTGGGATTTGTCCCCATGTGTTAATTTGCACAGATGTATTTATTATGTATTGTAGTCGTATTATTGATTAATTTATGGTTTGTATCTATGTGTATAGTTGAGATTTCTTTTTTTCATTTATTCCCACAATATTTATTTATTACATTACGGATGTATTTAAATGATTGGTTTATTTATTTGTGGGTTTGTGTGTGTGTTTGTTTGTTTATATTTCCTTATTTAATTATGGGCGGAGTTTCTCTGATTATTTATTTGTTTGTTTATCTGGGATTTCTGTATTTACTTACTTATTTACTTATAAACCATATCTGTGATGTGGGATTTGTTTGTGTATCTGTTTGTTTATGTGTATG
This sequence comes from Ictalurus furcatus, assembly GCF_023375685.1. Classification (NCBI taxonomy): domain Eukaryota; kingdom Metazoa; phylum Chordata; class Actinopteri; order Siluriformes; family Ictaluridae; genus Ictalurus; species Ictalurus furcatus. Next base: position 21,076,306 of record NC_071273.1, read on the forward strand.
GGGTTTATTTATTATTATTAATTACATACATATTTGGGATTTGCCTGTTTGGCTATTTGTGGATTTGTACAGGATTTCTCAATTGTTATATCTGTTTATATTTGTGAAAAGTTCATTTCTTCGTGTGTGTGTGTGTTTTGTTGTTTGTTTATTTGTATGATTTGAGGACTTGTTTGTTTGTTTTGTTTATTAAAGTTGCTAAAGTGTATGGCTAACAATTTCTAAGCGATTTCCCAGAGGCTTTTTCCCCCCCTTCTATTTTTCCAATTTAAGCGAGTAAATTGTCTCTGCATCACTGTGATATAATCTGAGAGGAACACTGAACCGACTGTGTGTCCTCGGGCTACACAGCTCATCACGGGAAGCGCTAATATCCATCCTGCTCGTAGTCGCTGCTGTAGCCGTGCGGAATCAGGTGAGATGAGAACGAGCTGAACGGCTTTTTATAATAAAACAGATTAAAAAGTAAGGAATGTAAAACAGACATGAATGGAGATGGAGTGGAAGTGCTGAACCGTCTGCACCAGAACACACAAGGACGATCCACACGTGTGTGCAGGTGTGCGTGTGTGCGTGTGTGTGTGTGTGTATTCCAGCTCAATTAAAGCCAGTAGAATCTATCACATTGAGAAAATAAGAGACTCAGAATCCTGCAGTCAACAGGAAATGAGATTGGGCACGCGGTGACGAATTATACTCCCAGACTCACCTTCCTCTTCTCTACTACAGAACAATATTATTCCACCATAAAGTCAGAGTTCTCAAGCGATTCAGGAATGCGGTTTAGAATATAATAAAGCACCTTTCTACCAGTCAAAGTCACTTTGCAAATCTTAAATATATCACATAAAACGAAACTAAAATGAAATATAAATATAGCCGCAAGCAGCAATTTGCGGGGTCCAAGCACTCTTGGCCAACAGCTCTTGAGCTCTTGCCAAGTTACAAACAACAATAAAGAGAACACAGATGAACACACTTAAATGTTCTGTGTCCACACCTCAATGCTAACTGTGTGAAAAACCTTGCTTTTGAAGTCACTCAGTGATCTACTAAAGATTAAAGAACAGAATGACGCAGCACACCGAATTTTGTGTACAACAACACAAACAGCGCCCGCCAGTGGCCGTAAACTAAACTAAGCTAACTGGCACTTGAGCTTTTGCCACGGAGCACACGCTGCTTCTCCTTCGTCTCGAAAGGATATGATGCATGCATATATACATATATACATACACACACACACGAGAATTTTATACAAGACCGCTCTCCCTCCAGAATGTTTCATTTTAGCAGCAAGAAAACTGGTTTGTTGTCAAAAGTGGAATGTTAGTTGCGCCATCCATGTTACTATGCCAACAAGTAGTAGGAACGCCTACCTGCGACTTCATAGTACATCGACATACAATCGTTTTGTGTGTGAACGTACCTGTACGGTTTGGTCTGCACGATTCGAATACAAATTCAGCAGGGTTCCAATACTATGTGCTTGGACCCCTAATTAAAGACCAGGAGAAAAATTATTTTTTTTAAAGGACTCTATAACAAGTCGTACATCCCCCCATTACATTTACGGCATTTTGGCAGACGCCCTTATCCAGAGCGACTTACATCTATCTAATTTATACAACTGAGCAGTTGAGGGTTAAGGGCCTTGCCCAAGAGCCCAACAGTGGTAACTTGCCAGTGCTCGGGTTTGAACTCCTGACCTTCTTATCAGTAACCCAGAGCCTTTAACCACCGAGACACCACTGCCCCATGTTTAACCACCGAGCCACCACCGCCCCATGTTTAACCACCGAGCCACCACCGCCCCATGTTTAACCACCGAGCCACCACCACCCCATGTTTAACCACCGAGCCACCACTGCCCCATGTTTAACCACCAAGCCACCACTGCCCATAAGGAACACAAGCTTCTACAAACAGGAACAGGAAGTGCTCTGTATACAACAGCAGGCTCAAAACAATTCAGTAAAATCAGTATAATATCAGTCATAAAACCACTACTGATGGCTGACCGCAAGCAGGTTAGCGCATTTTTAATTACAAAAGAAGCTTTTATAAAAGTTGTGTCATAATTTAGTTTTCATTTTAAATCTATGTCTTTATTATACCACGACACTTACAGTACATCATGCTGCGATTTTCTCCTTTTTTCTTTATGCTTGCAATCACAAATCCACAGACCCCTGGCAAACAGATGATGTTAGAATAACAGTGAAATTATAATGGAATTTAAATATATTTTTTGAGTTTTACTTCATGGTCTGTGGAACTAACAAAATTATCTGATATTTACCTGTGAAAATGGAAAACTGCTGGAACAAATGTCCGGCCTGATAAACACCGAGAAGCTTAAACCTCCCAAAAAAGACTGTCATTAATCAGAAGTCGTCTCAGCACTCAGAATAGTTGCACTCTCGTCTGGGAATGAACACAAATAGAGAGCAAACCCGCTGCTAATCCAGCAACAAAACCCTAGTGGGACCTTAAGGACCCCAAATCAGAGTGCGGTCCAGAAGAGGCAGCTGATTGTGACGTTAAATGGGAGTTGACTGACAGATGCAGCAGGAGGAGCCATTCGTCGATAATAATAATAATAATAATAATAATAATAAGCCTCATTGAGTGCTGATATTTAGGTCAGATATGACAGAGGCCCATTCTTTAACGAACACTGGACTTTCTCCTCAGGCCGCGACTTTCCAGTTATAGTTTGTCGCTTTGCTAGGACGTTATAATCAGGCAAGTGCGAAGAAGAGTAGTTGTGTAAATACTGAACGAGCCTCTCAGGACATCGTTAGCTTCAACCTCATATCCTGTAGACGTACACCAGCGAGTGCAGCTGCTCTTATATTATAATAATTCTTTATCTACCAGATTTTGTTCCAGTCCTTCAAAGTACTGGCAGTTCCTTCAGTCAATGCATGACATCACTACCAATCTGATATGGCAAAAAGATTAACTCAGGGTCCTCTGGTGCTTGAATAGCTAAAAGATGATGGGTGGAAAAAATAGCTGTATAGGAAAAAAAAAATCCAAGAAGCCACTTAGCTTACTTACTAATGTAGTACTCTAATAAATGTGAAAGATGAATGAACTTTTCAGAAATTCAACTCACTGCAGACGTGAATTTATAACTGGTAAAAATACTCGCTTTCTTCTTTTAATGCCGTGACATTTTACTGAAGGTTGAAACTCCTTTAAATTCACTACAGATTTCTTCTTCTTTCTTTTTTTTTTTTAAACCAGATTTTATCCAGGAAGTTAGAACTGCTTCCAATCAATTTCATCTGGAGCCAAAAAATCCTGTGCTGATTGATATAATTTAGATGTAATTTGGCCGCAGTTTGAAATCGGCTGTAGTAGTTTGAGAAAGTTTTTTTTTTTTTCTTTTTTTACCTCTGATTAGTTTTGACAACTCTGACTTCTACCTAACCAACTCCTCTACAGGTGCTTTACAGCAATCCTAACTTTATTCGCTTGACACGAAGACATCCGAGAAGATTTCTCCACGGCGACATGGTGTGTAAATCTTACGCATGGATAGAATTAAAATAATTATAATACATATAATGCAAAAAATATTGACCTCGGGGACTGAAAAGCAGACGGACAAGGAGGGAATTTACCCCCCCAATGTTTACAATCTGAAACCTGTTTTCTAATTTCTTCTCATTGGCCAAGTGGCAGAAAGGGCGTGGTCAAACACCAGCTATGAATGGGAGGTGTTGTGCAGAGAACTAGCGGGTAATGAGTGAGGGGTTACACCTAACCGTAAGGTAAGTTGTCTTTGTCAGGATCGTGGTACGTGTTTTTATGCATTCTTTTTCCCCACCCCATAATTTTGTTTACTAAGAGAAGTGCTGTAAAGTGCTTTGATAAAAATGATGAATAAAAGACAGCGTCACTCTCTTATTACGGACTCCTGTGTCCTCGATCCGCCTCGTTGCCTACCAGCCTTCTACAGGCTACTAACACATTCAGGAATACTGCTTTGCTGTTAGTGTTAGTGGGCATCCTTAATGCCAGTGGACAGCCTTGTGGGCTTGTTCAATTATCAACAAACCACACTGTTTACTAAGAGACAGACAGATGGATGGATAAATGTTGTACATCACTACTTATTTCTCTTCCCCTAAACTCCATCCTCCTCCTCCTCCTCCTTCTCCTCCATGAGGTAAAGGCCATAAATGATAATGCGGAGAATGACTCAGCTGAGTATTGACCACTCTGAGCCTCCTGCGCCTGAGAGAGTGAACTTAACAACCGCTCCCCATGCCTGTCACCGAGAGAAAGAGCAAAAGCGGAAGAGGTTTGTGCAAAAAAAGAAAGGACTTTAAAAATGGCACGGGACCAAAACTCCAGCTGTAATTTGGGAATAAAAGTGGCAGACTGAAGGCGTCAGCAGAGCTGACCAGGACAAGGCTAAGAAATAAAAATCGAAATCTTTCAAATGACAAGTCTGAAACTCCAGGATTATTTGTTATATTTGATCACTTGGCTGGCGCTTTAATGGCTCCAAATCGACTTATAACTGAGGCAGGATAAGACTGAGCAGTTGAAGAGTTTTGCTCAAGGACCCAACGGTGGCAGCTTGGCAGTGCTGGGATTTGAACTCGAAACCTTCTGATCAGTAACCCAAAGCCTTATCTACTAACTGACCACTTCCCCTACAATGCTTGAGAACAGGATAGGCAGATGAATGCAAATGTTTGCATTGCCTTTGTACAAAAGAGAAGGCAAAAAATTTGCACCAAACCCATGTACAGTGTATTAGGGTGTTTTTACAGGATTCTTTTGATTGGCCTTATAGGGAAACCCTTAAAGGGTCTAGTTAGAGTGTGTGTTTCCTTATCAGATAAGGAAGCAGAGCCCTTTTAGAGGCTCTCAAGAGTCATAACAAATCATTATCGAGAGATCATGGGTTTGAATCCGGATGGTGCAAATTGCCCATGCTCTTCGTACAACACGCATCCATTCTGAAACACACCGAGTTGTCTCCACTCTCTGGACTTGTGGCTTAGATGGAACTGGATCAAGTCTAACTCCACTTCCTGGACTTAAGGTTCTGCAGTGAAACAAGAAAAATTGGAATCTTCTACGGGGCTTAAAAGGGTGGGGTTTTTTTTTTCCCTTTCAGAAAAGCATACACCATCATAAGGAATATAGGGAGTGCAAAAACTGCATTCATCTGCATGTTGAATGTGAAGACCACCCACATTTTTATGTGGTATGCTCGCACGTCCTGAGAATCAGACATCCAATAAGATAGCTCCTGGTGTCAGAGCATTCAGGAAAAGCCATTCACAGAAAGATCTGACTAAAGAATTCCTCTATTCACCCCCCCTCCTCGCTCTAAGCCACGTCTCTATCCCCTGGCAGCCATTTACACCCTAATTTTACCACAAGCGGCTCCATCGCCTCAGCCAGGTAGTAAATTGAAATTGGTTCGAGGTACATTGTCGGCTGATTGAATGTGAAAAGAAAACCGTGGTAAAATAAGCCGGCAGTGAGGGAAAATTCCATATGGTGCTTGGCCCCCAGATAGAGACAATGGTCTATCTAAAAGAGTGGAAGTGTGTGTGTGTGTGTGTGTGTGTGTGTGTGTTAAAAACTCAAGTGTGGTATGAAAAGCAACCTATTAGGTGAACACATTTATTCTGCCAATGTCTCAAACTGTTAAACAGAAGCGTTCACTGTTGCCAAGAAACGTCTCCGTAGCCCCGAAAGGTGAAAATGCATCAGCAAAACGTGATGCGGTTGCCACGCTACACTTCACATTAGCATGTGTGAAAGTGAATGACATGAACAACATCTACAGCCGTAAATAAATCTAGCCATGTGCTCATGCTGGTCTCTGAATGGCCTGGAATGAAGACGGCCTCAAGGCTCTGATGTTTTTGGGTTCAGGAATAGGAATAACAACCTTTGTCCTTTCATACAAGGGCGCACGGTGGCTTAGTGGTTAGCACGTTCGCCTCACACCTCCAGGGTCGGGGGTTCGATTCCCACCGTGGCCCTGTTTGTGCGGAGTTTGCATGTTCTCCCCGTGCTGCGAGGGTTTCCTCCGGGTACTCCGGTTTCCTCCCCCAGTCCAAAGACATGCATGGTAGGCTGATTGGCATGTCCAAAGTGTCCGTAGTGTATGTGATCGTGCCCTGCGATGGATTGGCACCCGCCTTGTGCCCGATGCTCCCTGGGATAGGCTCCAGGTTTCCCCGTGACCCTGAAAAGGATTAAGCGGTATAGAAGATGGATGGATGGTCCTTTCATACAGTTCACGCTGGATCAGTGAAGAGGACATGGTCACGAGAACAGACCATGAGCCCAGAAGGACGTCCTCACCTGAAGAGAGGATACAATCTAAATGAACGCAATGAGAAAGTAATGATCAGAGTCTTGCCGTGATTAGTCTCCGTCCGAGTGAGCAGGAACAACAGTGATAAAGCTTACTCTCTTAAAGTCTTATCAAACTAATATATACTGTAATATACACACACTCACAAATCACTTCATAAAACATTCATAAGCACTGTATACATCTTTTATAAAGCAATTAGGCAGGCCTTACAGTAGGTAAATGCCAAGACTTGTCTTTAGAGACTTTTAAATTGAGACAGAAGAACACTAAATTACCATGATGGGTGACTCTAATCGGCGAAAATTGTGTCTCCTAACCTTGGAAATTATTCGGTTTTTCTTTCTACAAAACATTCATAAAGCTTGGAGACATCATCTATGACGTATCAATACTAGTCCTATTGGTTTAGCTGATGCAGAAGCTTCTTAAAGTCCCAATGGCTTGAGAGTCGGAATTTGATACGTATAACAACATGACATTTAAACTGGAAAGGCATTCAATCCAGCTGGCGTTGATCAAATTTGTCTGAATAACAAATTATATATATATACACATATTCTTGCTGTCTGTATTTTTATTGCAATCTCATGTTCTCTTATAGTGAATTTTCGAAAATTTAATTATTGGTCAGAAAGCATTTCAAATGCCCAGGTTCCCGAAGCTTCAGATGAAAGATATTCTCTTAAGGTGGACACAATTGCCTTATAATTGGACTTCCTCTGTGAAATATTAAAACAGCTCCCATTTCCTGGACAAAGACCTCAGCTAAACGGTCATTGAAGACAGTCAGTCTGAAGGAAAAGGGTGAAAATTAAGACTAAGTAGCATTTTAAGGACGTTAAAGATAAGGTAATATATTTTCATAACTCATGAATAGGCTGCAAAATTATATCCAAGAGGTTGGACATGCCAGTAAGTACAGGTGGATCAATAGTGAGGAAGTGGACGCTGCATCACACCACTGAAGCACTACACAGATCAGGCCTTCCCTCAAAATACAGCGGAAAACAAGACCGAGACTGGTGAGGAAAGCCACATGAGGCCAACAGTCACTCTGAAGGAGTTCTAGAGTACAACGGCTGAGAGTGGAGTGAAAGTGCAACACACAACCATTTCAAGAGCTCTGCATAACTGAAGACTGTACCGGAGACGTGGCTAGAAAGAGTTCTTTGAGGTATTTGTTAGAGGCCCGTTTCAAAGCGCCGTGTGTGGCACAAACCTAACGCAGGCCATAGCTCAATTACAGTGAAACGTGGTGGTGACGGCATCATACTTTTGGAACTCTTTTCATCCTCAGAATCTGGGTAAATATTCGACAGTGGCCAAGCCAAAGTCCACATCTGAATCATAATGAGAATCTGTAGCACAGTTTGAAAACTGCAGTCAATAAACAACATCCAACAGCTATTAGGAACTGATTTAAAGCTGTTCCTGCAGCTAACGGTGGTTCTACCAAGTACTCATCTGAAGGAGTTGGATATTTATGCTAGCAGCTTTCTTCAGTTTTTAAAGATCTGCTGAGAAATCGAGCATTCGGACTTTACAGATTTACTTTAAGAGCGTACTGCAATAAAATTACTGGCTAGAACAAAATCTGTGTAAGTGTCATTTGTAATCCGGACTAATCTGATGTCTTATAAGGGGGTTGAATACTTTTGCATGGTACTGTAACATAACATAACATATAATGCATTTATGGCATGTTAATGTTTTATAAATACAACATTCACCATGTTGGAAAGCCATAATGTGTCATGACTGGCATAAGCCTGAATAAATGCTTATAAATTGTTAATTATATGCTTAAACTCTGACATGCGAATCTTGTGTTATAATGCACAACAACACACGTTTTGGTCTAGTATCTACTGATCACAAATCGACACAGGGTCTCGAAATGAACAGATATTAGAGGATATCATGTGTCCTGATTAGAGATTGACCGATAATCGGTTTTACCGACATTTTCCCTGATACTTAAGCATTTTTCCATAATCGGTTATCGGTTTTATAATATCGGATCCACCGACTGTGGACGTTTCGAGAATTGCCTGCAGGACCGAATCTGAGGGAAGAGGGGAGACGGAGTCAACAACGGTGTGCGCAGGTAAAGTGTACATGCTTTGCTTTAATCGATAAAAATTTATTTAACATAACAGCCATTAAAGTACAAATGAGACGTGTTAGATAAACGCATGATATGTAGTTTATGCAGCTTGGTGTTAAGAAATATAGAAACTCACGGAGTCATGTAATCTGTTTACCTCATCGAAGCTTTTATATATATATTTTTTAAAAAAGTAACAGCACTTTATTTTATTTATTTTTTTTAATTTACTGCACTTTTTCAGACCTCTCTATTTATTGGCGTTTTGTTTTGTATGCAAGTGAAGAAAATGGTTATAGATAAAACGGTTTGTTCAGTTCAGTGGTGGTGTTATCATTATGTCAAAAACAGAAGTAAAACAATAAACAAACATCGGCTATCATAAACAAACACGCAAATAATCGTATCGGTAATAAAAAAAATTTTAAAAATCAATATCGGTCAATCAAATCTATATCTATAAACGATGAATGCTTATAAATAGTTATAGTTACATGCATAATACCATAAACCACGAACGTACAACCTCCTAGTTTTACATAATATCTATGTATCCTAGCAACATTGGTGCGCTTTTATTGGAATTCACTACTTGGGTATAGTATCTATATATCTCAGATCACCACATTATTGTAATTACTGAACATATATCAAAAGGGCATTATGTACTCTGAATTCATAGTGTTATAAATGTATAAAATAAACTACTCACAAACATTTATACAGGTGTAAATGCTTTCATAAAATGTCCATAACATGACATACACGCATTTGTAATGCTTCATGAACACAAAATTCACAAGAAGTGCTAGCAATGTTACCACGATGCTTATGAACTTGTTACGAAGGCCCAATCTCGGTTCCATTAAGATATTCGCAAAGAATATAAGCAAGTCTTTACGTCTGCGCTTCTCTTCTAAAACACACGTACAAGCACATGGTAATGAGGTAAAAATCTTACAGCGCCCAATTATCAGCAAAACCCACGAACCAATACTGCTAACAACTGTGTTTACTTACTTTTTTTTTTTTTTTATAGCGAAGAAACGACTTCAAGGTTGTGCGCTGCTGTCAGACATCGCCTTAATCGCTAAATATTAAAGTGTGGGAAATTTAGCACTGGGAATGGCCTGTCATCTGTACACACTCTACTGTATACACCAAGAGTCGCACTGTTACTAAGACAACACGCCTGGTTTCCTCAAATTATGAATCACATCTGCCCCTGAAACCTGAGATTTATTTATTTATTTATTTATTTATTTTCCAGTTGAGCTTGTTAATACTCCTCATTATGATGACTTCAGTGCTTTCTGAAATACGCCCACTCATCAGCGGTGGAAAAAACTCTTGGAGAATTCTACTTAGAGCTTGGCATTTTTCAGCATTAAACATTTAATTGGTCCCAGTGTGCAATAAAAAAAAAAAAAAAAAAAAAAAAAAAAAACACACACACACACAAATAAAGACAATCATTTATGCAAATTTGATATTTTTGTTGTAACATTTGATAGGTCAGAATTTTTTTTATTTTTTTTTTAAACAAATAATCCCACCCCTCCCAAAAGGACGTGTTAACGATCCTTAATTTACCCACTGCAACTGAACCATTTTCTTTCTTCCATAACATTTTAACTACTCCATTTCTCTGCATTAATTCTTCAATGCTGAGATGATTACAGCAAGCAGTTTTATTTATCAGTCCCATTTAATTTCATTTACACCGGCACTATATCAGACTGAGCACAAAGATTTATAGGATCTGAATACTATATTTTGTGAGGTTACATATAATCCACTTATCGTGAACATCATAACGCAATTTCTATGAAACACGATACAAAGAAACCCTTAACGATTTGAATCAATATGCAAGCCTTATGAAGTAAAAATTAATTCACAAATAAAGCCCAAAACACTGTTGTTTTTTTGTTTTTTTTCTCCAATCCTACTGGATTTTTTTCCCCGAATTGAAAAGTAACATGCATGGCACATGCAGCTGTTCATTTTGAAATGGCTGGTAAGTACAAATTGCGTAATAGCATTTCACAGCCATGCCTATAAAGAACATCAGCATTGTGTAGACACAGATACGGCATGAGAACACAATAGTGATCTTTCCTCAGGCTTCTATGATTAGAAAAATCCCCTCATTCAGCTCAGACGAGAGGCTGCGTGTTTGAAAAGGAGCCTGACTCCTCATCACTCGTATTCACAAACCCACGGGCACTTCTGCTTCTTTTGTTCCTCCTGCTCTCGAGACAAAGCCCGATATCTCCACCGGTCTCTCCTGTACTCTCTCTTATACCCAAACTCTCGCTGACTCTTCTTCTTTTCTTTCCCACCCTCCATTTTCCTACCAGGATCAGAGCTGATCGTCTTGTACTTAGCAAATTACATTTGCAACCGGGGGAATAAATACTGGTGATAAAGACTTGCTCCAGTGTTCTCAAATCCATTAGGATCTCATATTCGCACATCGCAGAAATCGCATTACAACTCGCCTAATATCATTTCCCTGGTTTCTGGCAGCGACGTACTGCAGCTGAGGCAGTATCAAACATAATGGATTTTTTTCTTTTTCACCCCCCACCGTATGCTGAACAGACTGAAATTCTTTTAGTTAGGTTTGCACCGCCATTTCAATTTCCGTTTTTGCTGTCTTCTTGTTTTTCGTTCTCAGCTTTCTTTCACACCTCCCTGATTGGCCCGTTTGACGAGGTTACATCATAATCTACAGCGGTGATGGCGGGGGACTGTTAAACTCTTAACGAAGCTGCGAATCTGACTCATATCCGTGGACTAAAGTGGGTCATTTAGGCTTGGAAGTAGCTCCAGAAGGAAGGAGAGGTGGAATATCAAAGTAGCGTAAACACCACAGGTCACGCATTACCTGAAAGCATGGTATTAACAACCTGTGGACGCAATTACACTGCCTCACTCCTTAACTGCCCTCTCCGGAATGCTTTATTGAATAAAGTACCAGCGCCTCCGGTAAACGTGAGCTCAGGAGGTGGAAGCAAAGCTGCCCGGGATGATGAGATGAACCTGATGACTGAGTAAACAGAGCTCACACAAGAAATTCTGGCTCATATTAGAGGATAAAAGTAAGATTTTCGATAAAACAGCCGAGCGAGAGAGAGATACAGATAGGAAACTGACAGCACCATTTCCAACCAAATTCATAAGTATATATATATATATATTATATATACACACCTCCTCATCCTGAACTATAATTTTTTAATGTTTTCTAATTGCCTCCGTCTCCTCTGCCACCCCTCCGAAGAGAGCCAGCTCTGCTTTTCACGATAAGCAGCCTAAATGGGTGTTATTACCTGCAGCACGGCCGCACACAGCCATTTTCAATATTCCCGAGTACTCGGTGAAGAAGCCACCCATTTATTCAGTCCAGCGCTCACAGTCCTAGTTTAGTTCTGCTTCTTCTAATTCATTTGATGACTTTTCGGCAGGAAGAGATGAATATGATTATTTCCAGTGCTGGTGATACAAATGGTCCAGAATTAAATCAGCGGCAGAGAAGCAGAGGCCGAGGATTGGAACCTCATACTAATTCGATTCAACGGCTACAAACTCCGTCGGCATTGCAAATACGCCGAACGCTGAGCTTTCGTTCATACAGAAGGCCAAAGTGCAGGACTGCTTTGTGAATCTAATCACTTACAATAATAGTACCGGAAAAGGAAAAGAGAGTACAGTCCACTACTACATACTCCAGGAAAATAAAGTATAATGATAAGGTTGAAAAGTCCAAGCTATAAAATTTCCTCAGACTCCTGCTGGCATCACACATTTCCGCACCAAACACATCATTTAGCTCTGAAATGGACTGATTATTAACTGATTTTAGTCGGGCGTATGAGAATATAACAGCAAATATTTATACCTGCACAAAAACCTTATTACAATCGCAATCTTAATTTCAGCACTTTGACCAATGAGCTTAGATGCTGTACCACATGACTTCACACTCTTACATGACATGTGGTGAATCTACAAAAGAAAAGGAGAGAAACAACGTACGGAAGCTAAGCTTATTCCCTGTGACCAATGAGCTTAGATGCTGTACCACATGACTTCACACTCTTACATGACATGTGGTGAATCTACAAAAGAAAAGGAGAGAAACAACGTACGGAAGCTAAGCTTATTCCCTGTTTATAAGCTAAGCTTAGCTTAGAAGCTAGGCTAAGCTTAGATAAGCTAAGCTTATTCCCAGCTTACAGCATCTAAGCTCAATGAGCTTAGATGCTGTACCACATGACTTCACACTCTTACATGACATGTGGTGAATCTACAAAAGAAAAGGAGAGAAACAACGTACGGAAGCTAAGCTTATTCCCTGTGACCAATGAGCTTAGATGCTGTACCACATGACTTCACACTCTTACATGACATGTGGTGAATCTGCAAAAGAAAAGGAGAGAAACAATGTAGGAAAGATAAGTTTACTCTCTGTGACCAATGAGCTTCGCTGTTGTACCACATGATCTAACGGTCTCACTCAAAGTACAGCAAATCTACAAAAGAAAAAAAAGGGAGAAACTATGGAGGAAACCTAAGCTTATTTTCAGTGAACAAATGAGCTTAGATGCTGTACCACATGACTTCACACTCTTACATGACACGTGGTGAATCTACAAAAGAAAAAGGGAGAAACAATGTAGGAAAGATAAGTTTACTCTCTGTGACCAATGAGCTTCGCTGTTGTACCACATCATCTAATGCTCTCACTCGAAATACAACTAATCCACAGAAGAAAAAATGGTGAAACTAAGAAGGAAAACTAAGCTTATTCTCAGTGACCAAATGAGCTTAGATGTTGTACCACATGATCTAATGCTCTCACTCAAAGTACAGCACATCTAAAAAAGAAAACATAGAGAGACTACATAGGAAAACTAAGCTTATTCTCCGTGACCAAATGAGCTTTGTTGCTGTGCCACATGACCTCATGTTCTCACCTGAAGTGTGGTGACTCTACAAAAGAAAAAAAAAAAAGGGTGAAACACCGTAGCAGAGCCAAACTGTGAATGAATTTTCTCTGATGTAGACAGAAGAAACAAATTTGTCCTGGGCAAATGTTAAATATTAAATTCCAAATACACAAATGATGACTAAATGCAGGATATGAACGAATGGGGTGTTTGAGTCGTGGATGCTTGCACAGTCTCAGTCAAAACTCGTCAGTAATCCTTACCCATAGTGAGTGTTTATCAAGACCAATTTTCACCCACAAATGACTCTTTTTTTTTTTTTGGCAGAAGAACAGAAACATTTCCACAACTAATTCATTAACAAGCATTCAATACTGCTGTTCACTTTTAATTATGGGAGGACCCCCTGTACTCTTGGCACTAATATGATTAACGTTTTATACTTAATGACAGTTATTTTTTGCTCAGGATGTAGGCGTACGCAGTACAAAAGTAACTGAAATGCAGACAAGCCATCGTTCACAAACATCTTCAAGGAAAATGAAGCTTTAGCTCAGCTAACGTAATTGTTCCTTACAAAACAATTATTTATTTATTTTATTTATTTTTTTTAAAAAAACCTGTGATCTCTATTCTACACAACAATTCGAAATAGATTCCGGTTTCATCAAGAATCGCACAGGTCTCTTAGCGGTCAATGTTTTTGATGCAAAACTTTCAACCTATTATATCTGACTTCCAAAAGGACAAAACAATATGAGCATATTAAGAGTAGCATACTCAATCCAATGTGCACTTTCAAGACGTTTTTCCCCGCTGTAATACGAAGGAAAATGTCACTCTCTCAATGTTATATATTACCTTACCACTCAAGTGACACAAGCTATAACCACTGTCTTATAACTGAATATTTTTTTTTTTACTCGCTGCTATTATTGTAAATGTATCCCTTTCTCTATTTATCCCTTGCTTGCTCCACCCGTGGAAGTGTATGATGAAATCGTTTCGCTTTAAAACGCTCTGTTGTCTTATGTAATTCTCACCCCAAAAGACTGCAAATCTGCAAAGCTCCAGAAAACATGATAGTGGTTCATGATTATTTTATTACAGTGTCTGAAAGAATGGCTTTTTCTGAGATGATGTACAAAATGTTGGATTTCTCAAGAGACCCATCACCAAAATTGCTGTGGTTGAGATGATTTGGAATAAGCAGCCTGTATGGATCGTTCTTTGTAGATTTACTTATAGCTCATTCATAAAACATACGCCCATATTTTCTGTAGGAGTCGTCGGAGTGCTGTCGTTTCTCAACGTTATAACGGTTGAATTTTAAAAAATTAAAAAAAAAAGTTAAATCCAATTATTATCCACCTACTAGATTTTCTCAATACACCTTTTGTTTAATATACTGTAAGGTATCCAGAATATTCAGCTCAATGGCAAAAATAATTTGGTATTCAGGATGATGACATTGCACTGCTCAAACGTTCATCACCACAAATACACATCACCCTACTGACCACAGATAGACCTCAGATTGGACAGGGTTGTACATGCATGACATGAGGTGATGGACTCGGTCTTGGCATCGGACACAAAAGGGATATCCGAATCCGATATGAGCGTCCTGCGGATCCGAGAATCAGGCCGGAACTCATCTCTAATAATTGCCAATTACATGCTTTGATTTTTGTTCAGCTCCAATTTGTATTTCTTAACTGGCCAGTTCCTGTTCATCAGTGATTGGATTAGGGTGAGAGCGAGAGCGGCTTCCCCTCGCCCCTTAATTAAGCACCATGGAAAAAGATTGATTATCTTAAGCAACAAACCAATTAGACCTTATTCGCAATCTTTCTCTGTCTGCATAAATCTTTCCTTCCCACTCTTTCTCTCACTTTCTAAATCCTGAGACTAATTACAAACCTATACACATCCCCGAGACTCCATCCATCCCTGCCCTCCATCTTGGATGTGTTGTTTCCACAAGCTCTAAAATGGCCTCTCTTAAAATCACCAGCAGGATGGAGGTGAGAAAGTAAAGTGAGTGAAGGAGAATACAGGAAGGGAGGGGGGGAGACTAGGGGGATGTGCTCGTTGATGAATGTACTCCAGTGGCTGGATCCCCTCTGAAGCCTGACCCCAGACACACTGGCAGATCAATCAATTACATCTCCACTCCAGCAATCAAACAATGTTATTATCAGGCATCAGCTCGTCGACCTGGAAAGCCTGGCAAATCAAAGTGTGCTGTGATGCTGCCGCTAGAGCCCTGTGGTACATCGCTAACACAAAGTGGCAGCTCCTCTCCCTTCACACACACACACCACCCATCAGGCATATGCACACAAAGACAAAGTACAAGGAAAGCAGATGTTGACCATCTAGCTACCCAAACAAGATCAGCATGATTCACAAAAGGAGAGCAAAAACGAATCAATCTGTGACCCAACACACTTTGGACGGCACAAAGAGTGTGAAATTCGACACATTCCCCCAGAAGACAAAGTCACTCACTTTCATGGTGGACGGACATCCATACAGTCGCGCAGCTGAAGCAGCCGAGGAGTTGGTGCTCTCCGCCAAGCGCAAAGTCAAACGAGGTTAGCCAGTCATGGAGAACAAACCCATTTTTACACTTGTTCTCTATAGTTTGTCCAATATTCTTCGAATAAACCGTTATAGTGCGATACCGATCTTCTAAATAATGAAAAATATACATTCAAGGACATTTTGTTTTGCTCAAATTGTCCATGTTTATTCACGTTTAAACCAACCGCATTGCCATCACAGTGAGTGATCAACCGGTGCAATGTTGTGCACTCTTACGAGTAAGTGGAAAACACACTGTGTGCAATTTACACCTACAAATGATTTGTCTACTATTTATCAAAACATACACTCAGCACCTCTTGCATTAATATTTCATTCAACCTCCACAAACCACCTTTGTACTCTTGGTGCCTGGCCCCCTTTATCACTCTTCACAGCTACATTTGCCCCCAACCCCCCTTTTTTTTTGACTCTATTTAAACGGCCCTTTATTTTTGGTACAGATATTCAATAAACATTAAGAAAAAGGAAGATTCATGTCACTGACCGCACAATAGAGCCTGGCCTCTAATACATAAGGAAAAGTTACCAGAGGATAAAAAGTAGAGGATAAAAATTATCTTGGGAGAGGAAAGCAATAACAGCTGTTGCTACAAACTTTGCTGTACTGAGTCATGTCCTCGGGAATGGAGAATGAGCAGTGTGTGTAAATTCCTGACTGACTCATCCTATGTTGACTCACAGATATTAAGAAAACAAAAAATAAACATCGAGTATATCGTATATGGTTTCGTTATTAGCAGGAGGTTTACAGAGACTCTCTTGCTTGTGCTTTGGTACAGGTTATTAGCTAGCAGACCAACATAGCAGACACTGAATTGAGATTATTCTTACTTCATACCCAGCCTATAGAGCATGGATTCTCAAACTTTTTTGGCCTGTGACCCCATTTTAAGGGCCCAAAATATCCTATAGTGGCCATTAGTAGAAATTGTAGCATACTCTTTTTATTTATTTATTTATTTTTAAGGATTCACAGTGCATTACTGTAAATAAACACACAATCTGCAGGATGATAGTCTTGTACACCATTATACACACACTGTCTGCGCATATGCTTTGCCATTTTGTTTATTTAAATTTATTAGATTTAATGTAGATTATTTTCTATAAAACAAGATCTTGGCAGGCAAACAGAATTTTAAACAATCCCAATCTGGCAACCCGAATAATTTGTTCTGTCTTCTGATCCTTCCCCAAGCATGGCGCAGCGTGATTTCTGCCCCATCGGGCACTTGCTGCAGTTCCCACTGTTGACCACTAGGTGCAATAATCGCTCAATGCCGCTAAATGGGGCAAACTGCACAACATCTTGAAGAAGAAAAAAAAAGGACAACAGAACTGTATAGTAAATAAAATATATAAAGAAAAAAATGTTTCCAGTAAGCGTAAACATTTTTTCAAAATCACCCTGAAAATGGAGTTTATACTTATTAAACTATACCATCAACAGCGTTTAGTAAAAACCTCCGCATCTCCGCGGTTGAAAACGTAGCCGCTTATAATTCACAGATCTCTCACAGAGACGGAATGATTAAAGCCGCTAAACATCAGTTACACGTGGGCTAAAATTAACCACGCATACAGTATGTTAGATCAGGTAGTGTTATTCTACTATAATAGTTATGAATACATTGTGTACGCATGTGAAAGATCACTGCGTTACTCTATATAATTAATAGCATGCAGTCCAGCAGTGCAGCTACTGAGGAGCACCCTAAGGTCAAAGGTCATCTGTGTGGATAATAATCATTTAAGCTTGGTTTCTAGGTAGCGATGGAAACTATCCCGAAGTAGCGGAATGGGAGAAAAGAGGCCATGTTTAATGTATCAGGAGCCTCTGCATTGACCATGATTGTGTTAAAAGGGGCACTGTCCTGTTTAAATTTTTAATAACACAGGTATAAAGATTTATGAGCTGACTGGAAGCGTATCCACCGGTGCCACTCGTTTTCCTCCTAAACTGAGTGTGAGTGTGTGTGTGTATGTGTAAGACAATGTGCACCGGGCATGACGGATGATGTGGGCCTGTGGGGGTCTCAAACCATCTTTGCAGGTGAGCAATAATGTGTGTGTGTGTGTGTGTGTGTGTGTGAGAAAGAGTGAGAGAGAGGTGGAGGGCAGGGGAGTCAGCTATGAAGGAGCTGTTTCTATCTTTAGCTGGCGCTTCCCGGTCATCAGTTCATTCCTCTAATCACTGCTCGGGTTCTCCTCTCTGTGCTCTACTTCCTGACTTCCTGAGGTCTTCCTGCCTCTTCATTACTGCCACATTGCTCTACTTCAGCTGCTCTTCATCATAAAGACGTTGTGTGGATATTCCTCCAATCATCGAGGGTGCTGTCACATGCGCAACTGTGTGTAGTCCATCTTGATCAAACCCTGGTGTGTTTACACACTCACTATCTGTTCCTTCAGAGAGGTGAGAACACCGTGATCTCACGCAGGTGAGGAGTGGAGTGACGGAGACTGGGGTGTCTGAGAGGTGGACTGTGCTCAAGTGAAGCCTAGTGTAGTACGACTGTGCTGAAAATTCTGCTCGCCTTGACAGAACAGGGGAAAGGAAGGAAGGATGGAAAAAGAAAACAGTAAAAATTCAGACAGACAGATGGATAGGAAGGAAGGAGAAAGAAATGAAGAACGAAAGAGGACAGAAGGAAGGAAGGAAGGAAAAAGAAAACAGTAAAAATACAGACAGATAGATAGATAGATAGATAGATAGATAGATAGATAGGAAGGAAGGAAGGAGAAAGAAATAAAGAACAAATGAAAGAATTATAGAAATAAAGAGGACAGAAGGAAGGAAGGAACGAAAAAGAAAACCGTAAAAAGAAAGAAAAAGAAAGGAAGACAGGGAAGGAAGGAGAAAGAAAAAAAACCCAAAAGAATAAATGAACAAACGAACAAAATAAAGAAAGGGAAAAACCATAAAAAAGAAAAAGAAAGAACAGTAAAAACAGAAAAAGATAAAAGAAAGGAATGAAAGGAAGGAAGGAAGAAGAAAAAAAAGAACAAAAGAACGAACAAACGAATAAAAAAAAGAAGACAGTAAAAAGAACTAAAGAAACCGTAAAAAGAAAGAAAGAAACAGTAAAAAAAAAAAAAGAGGGAAGGATAACAGTAATGAAAGAACAGTAAAAATGAAAAAAGAAAGAACGGAAGGAAGGAAAGAAGGAAGAAAGAAGAAGAAAAGAATGAAAGAAAAAGAGAAAACAGTAAAAAGAAAGAATGAATGAATGAAACAAAGAAAAAGACAGACAGACAGAAAACAAAGGAAGGAAGGAAACGGCGAAAAAGCGAGACGAGCAAAAACGACAGAGAAAAGTAGAGATGTGTAGAAAAGAAGGAGGAAAGAAAGGAAACAGAGGGGCTGGTGAGGGAACGACTATTTACAGCTGCTATAACGTAAGTGATCAAACGAACTAACTTGTTTCACTGAATGTTCCACAGCATATAATGTAACTATAATCGGATAAAAAGTACCTGGCCTTCTTTAACAGAGAAAACATGATAAACCCTGCTACAACAAGTCTCCTGCTGTGAGTGAAAAATCATCAGCCCGGGGTGGTGAGAGTGAGCCTCTTCACACCACCGGGTCGTTGATCGTTTTCCTCCGACGGCACGCCCTGCTGTGCTTTACTCCCTGCTCAAACATTAATAACGCTGCCATCACGTACACACGCGATCTTCTGAAGATCTCAGATCATCCGGTTCAGAAGACGCTCGGTGAAGTGCAGGGAGAAAGAAAACAAGGAAAGCTTTGTAAATCTTCTGCGCAGCTGGAAGCTATGAGAAACGCACAACATCTCTGGTGCAGAGAAAAATAAATAAATGAAAAACTCACCTTCGAAATGCAAAAACGCGGGGTCTGACCACCCCTCCCCCACACGTCCAATCTAAAATACGATATCGCCTACACAGGCAGCATTATTAGACTGGTAAAAGTTAGCAGCAGGACATGGAGGCAAGATGCTGACGTGGCGGTTTTTCTTTATGAGCAACTCTTCTGTAGTGTTCTAAGCGCTTTCGTACGTCCTCGTGCATTAAGCATGACGAGACGGAGAGAGCGCGTCAACGATAAAGCCATGCAAATAGCAACAGGGAGAAAGGATATGGATAAATGGAGAGACCCAAAAACAAAAAAACAAAAACAAAAAAGGAGATGCTGCTAATGCGCAAAACAAACAGGCTTCTCCTCGCCGTCTGATACACGACCTTTACTGCGAGGGGGAAATAAATAAATAAATAAATAAATAAATAAACATTTTTTAAAAATAAAATAAATAAAAAACACCACAGCTTCCTCTTCCTGATCTGTAATGCAGCGTCGCATTCACAGCTACGCTTTGACGACTTTGCGTGGGTGTCTTTCGCATCTACCTGGGGAAAAAACAACGGATAAACAAAGCGAGGGAAGATTTTTATGAACAGCCGAGATGAGAAGAATCTCACTGTTCGTGGCGTGACTATGCAAAAATTCGCAGCAAGACCAGACACTACTAAATCGTGTTTTAAAAAGAAAAGAAAGAAAGAGAGCGCCTCGTACACACCCGGGTGTACAGGACGGGAGATACACGATCCTGACACCGGTGATAATAGCTAATATTGTAAAGTGACACTGATTGCAATTAGTGCTAGTTAATGTATTTCTGTAACAAACAGGATGAAAATCCCACAGATTCATCATCATGCGCTCACTTAGCGAGCTATTTTTAGACGAAATCCCTGCAGCAGGGATAACACTACATTAAAAATGCATTAATTACAGCCTCTTGGGACTGATTAATTGCAGAGGGCTGAATCAACGCTAATTTATATTTGATTAATCGTGCAGCTCAATAGGCCGACTTCTGAAACCTCTCAAGCCTGTACAAACTAATAAAAGATTTACCTTTTGGAGTAGGCGCTTGAAACGAATCCATCTCGCACTCTGGAGCTCTGCTGATATTCGATGACGGTTTAAAGTAGTTCTAGTACGCCAGTAGGCGGGCAAGCTTGGCTTATTTTACTGATTGCGTTGTGGCTAAAATCTGAACCGTATGACGTTGGTTCTGTTCTGTCCAGATTGGGTGAGCCTCAGATTCCTGGCTGACAGGAGGAGAACCTGATGCGGGCTTCTCCTGTCGTAGCTCGTCCGCCTCGCAGTTCGACGTGTTGAGCGATCGGAGATGCTTTTCTGTGCACCACGGCTCAAAGAGTGGTTCTTTGAGTTACTGTAACCTTCGTGTGAGCTCGAACCCGCCCCTGCGAACTGCCGCACACTGGATGTTTTCTGTTTTTCCTCACCATTCTGTGTAAACACTAGTATGTGAAGATCAGCAGTTTCGGAAAGACTCGAGCTGAGAACAGATCCCCCCCCCCCAATTCTGATGTTTGAGCATCGTCCTGCTGACGGGTTAATTGTAGAAATAAGCAGCGTTGTTCCTAATAACACACTGAAATTGAGTGAAATCTTGCAGCATGGTGCTGCTGAACTGTTGATTCGGATTGGTCAGAATGTGTTGATTCATTTTCTATATCTTATCAAAACAATATGGCAAACATGTACTGGCATATTAACGTATTCATTTATTAAATGATTTCTGAAATTTCCAATTATCAAGATGTAGCTTATTACCGGCACTTACATATTAAGAATTTATAATAGAGAAATGTCAACATTCTGAAAAGTATGGCGTTAATTTACGCACACGATACTCGATTGGGGTT
The DNA here is from genome assembly GCF_023375685.1 of Ictalurus furcatus. Taxonomy (NCBI): domain Eukaryota; kingdom Metazoa; phylum Chordata; class Actinopteri; order Siluriformes; family Ictaluridae; genus Ictalurus; species Ictalurus furcatus. The sequence goes on from NC_071273.1 coordinate 21,098,054, forward strand.
TTAATCCTTTTGCATGAATTACTGCATCAGTGCGGCGTGGCATGGAGGCGATCAGCCTGTGGCACTGCTGAGGTGTTCTGGAAGCCCAGGTTGCTTTGATAGCAGTCTTCAGCTCGTCTGTATTGTTGGGTCTGGGGTCTCTCGTAGATTCTCTATGGGGTTCGGGTCAGGCGAGTCGACTGGACAATCCAGCACAGTAACACCATGGTCTGCAAACCAGATACTAGTAGTTTTGGCACTGTGGGCAGGTTCCAAGTCCTGCTGGAAAAGGAAATCAGCATCTCCATAAAGCTGGTCAGCAGATGGAGGCATGAAGTTCTCTAAAATCTACTGGAAGACGCTGCATCGACTCTCGACTTGAGAAAACACAGTGGACCAACAAGAGCAGATGACCTGGCAACCCAAATCATCACTGACTGTGGAAACTTCACACTGGACTTCAAGCAGCTTGGATTCTGTTCCTCTCCACTCGTCCTCCAGACTCTGGAACCTTGATTTCCAAATGAACTGCAACATTTACTTTCATCTTCCCCGTGATTATGATTGTGTACTGAACCAGACTGAGAGATTAAAGCCTCAGCAAACGTTTGCAGGTGTTTTGAGTTAATTCGCTGATTAGAGTCTTCTCAGGACGACATTTCTGCATTATAAATTCTTTATTCTAATATTTTGAGATACTGTTTTTTTATTTCTATGAGCTGCAAGCCGTACTGAGTTACTGCGTTTTAGATTATGCATATTTATTATGTATTTCAAGTGACCAATTAGGAAACAATAATCAAGGCAAAGCGCATTATATGCACTTGTTTATATATTAGTACATCGACGTTTCTATAGTAACAGCAAATTCAATGGCGTTTCACATAACTGAAGCTTACAAATGAACCGATTAAAATAATTTAACAAAGAAAAACGTACCATTGTTGATAATGATCACTTGTTTCATGGACATTCCACAACATTTAGTGTAACTAGAAATGGATAAAACAAATGAGGTGGTGCTTTTTAATAATGATTTTTTTTTAAAATGCTGGCAAATTGCTGCGGTATAAGAGGAATAACACGCAGTAACTCTGCTCCGCGTCCGGCCGCATCAGCACACCCCGTCGTTGATTATTTTCCTACATCAGCACACCTTTCAGAAGGTTTATTCCACACTTCACCTTTGATCATTTCTCTCTTCCCCAGAAAAGCTTCAGCTCTTCAGGTGTTTGAAAGTAAATAAGGAAAATGAGTTTGTGTTCACATTTCTAACCCATAACCTGAAGAACGCTGTCTCAATGGGACCACTTTTCTCTTCCCAACCTCGAGGTGAACACAGGAGACATTTGTTCAACACGAGCAGCACAAAATAAATATAGCACAGACCGGATCAATGGCTCGCTCTAATCTCAGTCAACACCGAGGGAAATGAGAGTGGAAAAAAAGAAAAGAAAAGAAAGAGGCAGATGGAGAATGCAAAAGAGAGAATATCGAGAGAGTCAAGAGATTCTGTGTGTGTGTGTGTGCGTGTAGCTGTTATTACAGATGAAGATTATTGCTCCGTGGTAAACAGCCTCAGTTGGACCATCAGTGTGCGCTAAACAAATTCTCTGCATGCCTCCAATCAGAGGAGCTTATTGCTGATTGGGATGGAGGAGGAGGCTAAGACATCCTCACAGATCAGTCCAACACAGCATTGAGATTAGACTCTCCAGCTGCAGCGAGAAGCATGTGATCAAAACACCTTCTACTGAGAATCAATCAGGATGACGACTCTGACCGATCTGCAGCTACGCAGCCTCATACGCAGCAAGCTGTGATGCACTGTGTGTCCTGACACCTTTCTATCATAGCCAGCATTAACTTTTTCAGCAGTTCTGTGGGATTGGACCAGACGGGCTAGCCTTTGCTCCCCACACGCATCAATGAGCCTTAGGCAGCCATGACCCTGTCGTCCTCCTTGGACCACTTTTGGTTGGTAATAACCACTGCATGTCAGGAACACCCCTCAAGACCTGTGCTTTTGGAGACGCTCTGACACAGCCGTTTAGCCATCGCAATCTAGTCCTTGTCAAAGTCGCTCAGATCCTTACGCTTGCCCATTTTTCCTGCTTCCAACACGTCAACTTTGAGAACTGACTGTTTACTTGCCGTGTAATAAATATACCCCATTCCTCGACAGGTGCCGGTGTAACGAGATAATCAATGTTATTCACGTCACCCGTCAGTGGTTTTAATGTCATGGCTGTTCGTTGTTTGGATTGTACATGTTTCTGCAATGAACAAATGAATATTCAAGAGATATTCCGAGTTAGTCAGGAACAGCGCCTGCAATAGGTGTAACGCCGCGGCGTTTCGTTATATGCTGCCGAGAGTCTGAACGGATCAAACACGGTGTCGTTATTAAATTTCACTTGTAGTACTTTTATAACGTTGACTGTTTTAATCACTTGACGTGGAAAGGTCATTCTTAATGCTTATACTTTGCTGTGAAAATGTATTGCATCGATACACCACTGCATCAAATCGAATTTAAATCTTGTATACCGTCACACCCAAAGTTCCTGCATCTGTCTTTTCAAGGATCGTTAATCCTTAAACTTCTTTCCTTGGTGCGATGCGGAACAGCATGACTCCTTAACAACAATTCCATGGTCACAGAGCACAAGACATGTAGGTTACTGAGTGAAATCTGCACCGAGTGCGTGTTCTTTAGTGCGGTGGGAACAACAATTTCGTCCAATCACGATGAAATTTGGATCATAGCATCATGAGACCAGACCAGTGCCGACAAACCGGATTTTTGATGTGTGACGTTTCATGCAACTGAATTGGAAGTGAAGGCATATCTCAGCAAAGCTTTCACGCTTTGACACCAAACATCACAGAAAGTCAACAAACAAGGTTTGACTTCATGTTGAAACAGGAAACGAGCCAGCATATCTTCTTGAGAAGAAGCGCCGACGGTCGCAGTGGCTTCTGGTCTTCTTATGTCGCTAAGGGGTAAAAGTGCTTGGCCCCCTTAATCGATGCTTGCGTCTGTATTTTCACTTGGTGTTATGACTACACCCTCATGCACGGGCGCTACAAACTGCACTCTAAACAGAGGTTTTCGGATAACGAATGAAATTGAAATTTTGGTCATGTTGGTTGTTTATTGTTGTTGTTTTTATAAAACAGCGGGGTATAAACTACGTTTTGAAAAACATCTGCATACCTGTGGACGAGGCCTTAGTGATATGAAGCTACCGCGTATTGCTGGAGACATGTTTCATAAGAAGATTAGATCAGATGTGTAGGATTGCTGAGCTCCCTCTGTCTGGAGCAGATGTTCTGTAGATGCAGATGTTCTGCTGCACTTCCTAATAGAGTTTAGTCACATCAGCAAGGTGCGTCTTGGCCTTGTGCCACCACCTGCCTCAGACTAAACAGGCTATCGAAGATAAATATCCAGATCTACGTCTTGATCCATTCACCTCTGATATTTGTCCTTTAACTTTCCACTTTAACCCCCAACCCAAAAGTGCTCAGGAGTACCCTGATCCCAGCCAATATTTCCTTGTAGGGCTGCAATCAGTCCGGGACCACGTCCGTGCCAGCCGTAATCACCGGTGATCATGATGCAGGAGAGGTGAGAGAGATTACGGAAAGCTGCACAGTCACCCCCCCCCCCCTTTCAAAATGCCAACCGCAGTCAGGGCAAGAGGCTTTAAATACCACTCAAATGTCAGCAGGAGGCCCCACACAAGTCAAACTAAATTACCTCCTACTTGCTCTGCCGCACTCACTACAGCAGGTGGGGGTGTGTGTGCTTGCTAGTGGGAGTTCAGTCACAAAAATATATCCACACAGCCATGCACGATAATCAAACAAGGCATGGAAAAACAAAAAAAAATGTCTACACACACACACACACACACACACACACTCATCCTCCAGGGACGACTCCTGAGTATCAGTGCTTTCTGATCAATATCCTGCATCTTATATTTGCCTTTTTACTGTGGAGCGCAAACAAAATATCCGCGATAAAATGACACCTAAAACCTAAACACACACACACACACACACACACACACACACACACACAGCGCAAAAGCGATCGATCTGCAGGGAGAGATCCGATACTCCAATAAGTGTTTTTGGACTTCCCAATGTACTGAAGATACCGAGGGAAGAACCAATATATTAGAGTGTAAAGTTCGGATAAGTGTGTGAAGTTGCCCAGAGGGAGTATCGATTAACCGCAACGCCGGGCAAGTCCTCCTCCGTCCAGCACACAATGTTAACCTCATGACGCCGATCCGTGATCGTCGACGCTTCTCGAGACTCCCAGAACTGCAAGGTAAATCGTTTCTCAACTGCGTAATATTGATTTAATTAATAGCGCATGTTTCGCTGACACCGGGCCCTGTCACTATCTAAAGAAAGAATCGATTCGAATAAATGTAGAACTGCATCGATCAGAAATAAACACGCACATGCCTGATAGATACAGACATGCAAAGTCCAGCCGGTAATCGCAGAGAGCCCTGAGCTCTTAGGGATGAATAATGGAGGCGGTTATCGAAGACGCGCGAAAGGTGGAGCAGAGCACCTCATTTAACACAAATTCATTTGTTCTTCGTTCGCCCCACAACCATGTGCATCACGAGTAACCAGGCACGTCCTCTTCCCACCCTCCTTTAACAAAACAGAGCCGAGCAGGAAGTGCTTCAGCCACCGACTGGAAGAGGTCACTCTTTCTCTCGTTTATATCACAACGAAGGCAGTCGTGTCGATCAGATACGGAAGACTCACTGGACATTCGCGGTTTCTTAACGTGAGTCAGACCATAGCGCTGCTGAAATCTCCATTCTGATTGGTCAAAAGCCGTTGATTCGTTTTCTATGAGTGGGTTTATAGTACTGTGTTTATTCTAGTAACACACACACACACACACAAAGGAACGTGTGAACAGATATAATAACCGTGTAGTTTTCTGTAAGGAGACGTTTATTTAACATGTAACATTTATGTAAGGAGTCTCCAGTATCGCTGCTTAGTAACAGGTTACGTTTTCAGGAAAGATAAGTTGGGTTTCTGAGTAACATGAGTAACACAAGCGGTGTGTGTTTTGTCTTATTATCTTAACTAGAGAGGCTGGAGAGGGGACGAGTGTTTATAGCTCCTATAATGTGAATGATAACTACAATGGTATATTGTATAAATGGAGAAAAAAAAAAAAAAAGTATGACGTACCATGTTTTAATAAATAAAGAAATGTAGATTTAAAGGGGAAATTGCTGTGGTACAAGAGGAATAGAACACGTCAGGATGTGCTGTTATAGGTTTGATAATGCTTAGAGTAACTCTGTTTCATCGCACCACACTGTCATTGATTATTTTCCTACAACAGCACACCCTAAGTGTTTCATTCCTTACTTCATGACTGCTTAATGACTCGTCATCCATCAAATCACAAGGAAGACACGCATCAACACTCCGTACTGGGACCAAACGGGTAGAATGAACTATCTCTGGTCTAAACTGCTGAGTCACACGTGGTCTACAAGCCAAAACCCAACACACACCACTTCTCTAAGCACTAAAGCATTACAGATACTTTAATGAACTTCTACTCAGTCTTCGCTGCTGTACTAATCCCACTCTCTCTAACTAAGGTTTAGTTTAAGACTATTCTCAAACACGGGTCTATTTGTACTAGGATGAGGATATTTGTCCGATCTCTTCATAAGGACGTCTGACTCGAATATATCAGGGTATCCGCATGTATCAGCGCTTCAAATTTAAAGTGCACCTATTACGGTTTTTCAAATATTCCCTTTCATGTAGTGTGTTATATACGCAACTGTTTGTGAATGTTAAAAAGTCTGCAAAGCTTCAAAAATCAAATCGCACGACAAACAGAGTTATCGACTCCCCAAAAGAAGATATTGATTCTGAACAGCTGAATCGAGTCGTTAGTGATTCCAGACTTTACTTCCTGTGTTAACCTACGTAGGTTTGTAACAAAAAGCCCCGCCTCTGGTCTTCATCGGCTGCTCGCTGCTCGACAGCGGTAGACCAATCACAACAGACTGGGACATCTGACCAATCAGAGCAGAGTAAGAAAGTCTGAAAGGAGGAGTTTAGAACGAATCTTTAGAACGAATCATTGAAAGAGTCGTTTGTGACACCGGGGGGAAAAAGGTAATGCTGCAATTTAAATTATGAGCACGGTAAAGTGTTTTTTGTCCTCGGATGCGTTTAAATCTATTGTATGAGACCTTTAAAATTAAATTAGGCACGTTTCAAAACCATAATAGGTGCGCTTTATCACTTTTTTATACCATATTCAAGACATTTCCAGAAAAAAAGTAATCATGCTACATCAGCTATAACGGATTGTGTTCACGCATATACATCCATTTCTGGGTTTAAGTAAACTATAACAGGGTAAACTTCTACAGCAGTAGATGGGAGACCAGAGCAAATATCCTTTCTGCATTACCATTTACTCCAACAGTGAAAGCAAAAAAAAAAAAAAATCCAGTATTTCCTTTCCATGACTTTACAAGAGAGGGAAAAAAATCTACAGAGAGATGGATTACGGCAGTCAGAAGAGAAAAAGACGTCAAATTTACCATCACGCCCTCAGCAGCTGTATTAGAAACCCCGTCGCAACAGTGTTTACTAGGGTTTTTTTTTTTTTGTAATTTAACGCCAGAGGAATGTAAAAAGTAGTGTTATAAATATACAGAAACATGTTTATTAAAAAAAAAACTTTGCTATTACTATTGCACTGAATAATACGTAGTAATAATAATAATAATAATACATTTTTATTTAGTAATGTTATATATATATATATATATATATATATATATATATATATATATATATATATATATATATATATATTTCTGACGCTTTAGAACTTTTATTGGCTTTTATTTTGTCAGAAACCCGGAGGAAGATCTCCGTTATTTTTTTAAAATTCACTTCAGGTGAAATGCTGTAAACCTCTGCCCTCAAAAACGTTTGCGCATGTCGTGTCTAAACGCACGTTATAAGCGACTCAAACTCACAGCACGGGCAGAGGTGACGTTGGTCTGGAACGCCGTTTCCTGTGAACCGAGCCGCTCTAAAACACAGATGAGCCGCACACACGAGCTCCGAGCGGTCAGACGCGGTCAGACGGGTTCACCATCTCGAACATCAACGGGCGAAAATAACATCCAAGTCTTCTCTACCGTGTCGGTTCGGTTGCACTTTTAAGACCTTTGAAATGTGAATTTAAGACGTTTTAATGCCTTATTTTTTACACTGAGGAATTTAAGACGCGAGGATCCGCAGACACCTTGTCTATGTTTACGAACAGAAACGAGGACCGATAAAACTTCTTTAAGCTAGGCTGAAACTGAAACTTGACTGAAGATGAAGTTAAGAACAAGGATACAAGATGCGTGTCTGTAAAATGCTGAATATTCAGTAGTCGTGGTCAAATCTTTAAAAGAATCAAAATGAATTTCTCACTGCATCTGAGTTTGCACTGAACATGCCACAGGCAAATGTTATCACATCACAAAATACAAGAGCCAATCGGGATCGATATGCAAATGCAGGTCTACAAGAGGTAGCGGGGCGTGTAGCTGTTTCTAATTTGCATGTTCGGAAAATCTCAAGTTAAAACATCTACGCTCGAGGTTGAGCCGAGCGTTATGATCATATAATATCGATACTGTGATTAATCATGTCAGTATATTGTAGAAAATGTGATGTGTTTTTTAGCGATTTTTTCAAATAAATTACAAACTAACTGGAAGCAGCTTCATTGTTAAAAGTCAAAAATTGGTCTTTTTAAAATCTTTTTTTTCCTCTCTCTCTCTCTCTCTCTCTCTCTCTCTCTCTCTCTCTTTTTCAGTGTAAACTTATAGTTTGGGGGCAAACATATACAGTATATCATAAGTGTATCACAGAAATGACATTTTGCTCATACTGGTCACCCCTAACTGGACATTTATCCTCAGAACAAATCTTAGCTGGGGTTAAGGAAGCGCTTTCCGAAACTATCAGAACATCCCGAGGTGTTTTTTTCATCTCGATCCGACAAAGCCGCAAACGCAGGGATTCCCGGCAGACGGTGCCAATGCCCCACATAAGAGGAGGAAATAAATAAATGGAGCACAGCTCAAATGTAATTGCCAGCATTCTGACTGCTGGGCAGTACAGTCACGTTCCGGCCCGGCTGACCGTGGTGCGGTTACGTCTCCGTAATGCGCTGGTAACATGAGCTGGCATTAGTGGGGACAGATCGGATGATGGGACAGATTGGAAAATTGAATGTAAAATTGAACGTGGAGGGGAGGGTAAATGGGTTCCTTCAACCGACGCTGTCAGACGAAAAGCAAAATCAAGGCTGCTGTCTGGTAACACCAGCACAACCGGGGAGGAAAGAATGATGAAAGGATAAAGAATACCGTGTGCGTGTGCGTGTGTGTGTTTTGTCATACCCAGTGTCAAAAAGAAAAAAATGACAAGGATGTGTATTTACTAAAGCCTACTTGAGCAAAGGCTGAAAGATGACGGTGATGTTCCTGGCTCCAGGCTTACACAGGAACTTGGTCTCTCCTCCTTCTATCAGGTTATCGTCAGCTCCTCCTGAACAGTATAAGAAGGAATTGATTAGTGTGATCACCGTATTGAAGAAAATTAACAATATAAATACATAAACAAAAGTCAACATTATTTTCATATAACGCTTCGGCCTGCGGTGCGTTATTCCACTTATACCATAGCGTTTCACCAACGATTACAATGTTTTACTTATTAATGAATGACATGGCACCCATTTGAACAGTTTGTACAGTGTGTACAGGATTAGCACAGAGTTGTTGTTTTTTTAGATTGTTGGAGCCAAAAATGAAAAAAAAAAAAATTCATTTGCGATGCAAAAGTTTTTGTGCTTTATTTTTTTGCAGTAAACTGAATTTGTGAAACACAGTGATGTTCGTTGGTAAACGAGACCTTTTAGCTGCACTAGTGTTCGACGCAGGGCTTTGGCTGAATGCACGTCGGGATGACGTCACATGAAGCGTCTTGGCCCGAATCTGCGTAAAATCTGCGGTAATTTTTTTTTTAAATCTCACGCTTCTCCGAATATTGCGGAGCTTGCTTGATTTTGCGTTAAGGGGCTGGTTATAGTTATATTCAATGTTGTGGAACGTCCGAGAGACAAGGTAGTTCCTGTTCTCATTTACGGCTACGATACACCGCCAATCCATCACCGGCGCCTCTCTCCCTCCCTCTCTCTCTCTCTCTCTCACACACACACACACACACAAAAGCGTAGCCTGTAATTCTACAGAGAGAACAGAAAGCGTAACCGAAACATCCCATAAATGTTCAATAAATGTCTCCTAACAAAAAAACCCTTAAAAACGTCAATGAGTATAAGAACCATTGCGTCTTTATTACGAGTCTTCGATTATGCGGAGCGTCCGACGTACAGTACAAGTCCCTGTGTATGAGCTGTTACTATAGAAACAGTAATGTTTTAGAACGAGCGTGTGATTGTAAAGGTATCCTTCATGTTACAGCTGAAACTACCTGAAAAACAATTTAT
>NC_071273.1:21112642-21127642 GCF_023375685.1 Ictalurus furcatus
CCTCTTCTGCTCAGCTGTATAAATGAGATTAATGCATGTCTGCCGAATGCCGCGAATGCATTCAGATTTACGCTGAGCTCAGAACTGGGAAGGCAGAATTATACGAGTCATTCTGTCAAAACCTCTGTCCGTTCAAGCTACGAAGTTGGAAATATACATTAAAAATAAATAAGAAGTGACGCTACTGTGAGCGGCCATTTTGACTGCTCGACTGTCAAGTCGAGGGGGTGTTTACTTTACGTTGATTTTTCCTAGCTGGATATCTAGATGGAAATCGAGAGTCAAACGCAGCTGTAAACCTGAAGTGGGTGTGGCCTAAACCGGAACGGGTTTGCTTTTCTTTTTTCCCCCCGCCCCACATGAGTTCATCAACGGTACCGACTAGAGATACGCGTTTTGGTTTTGTTTGTACCTAGATGTCTGCGCCACCAAATTTCATTGGGTCTGTTTCCCAACATCTAAACAAACTTAGATGAATGAAACTTAAATGAATTGAATCCATCCTGCCACAGCGCTCATTCATGTGAATGTACGTGGTCTCCTTCTGTCCGGCTTGTTATCAGGAGTCCAGCTTGGTCTCCTTTTGTCCAGCTTGACCGCATGGGTGACTTTTTTTTTATCCCCCCCCCCCCCAATGTCCTGTGGAATTACAGTCCCGATGCACACCTTCAATCCCAACTCAACGCTCTGGGATAATTTCTCACCAGCTTTCTTAAAAATAAAATCATAAACAAAAGGAATAGTCCACCTCCTAGTCTAACTAAATTTGTATTTAGTTACATCCTAACACACACACACACACACACACACACACACACACACACACACACACACGCAGTCCAAGGCCTCCAGATTTTTTTTTCCAGCATCTCCAGTGTGATGAACAACAGAGCTGGCACTTAAAAGGAAAAAGGCAATTTAGCGCATTCAGGCAACACACTCCACAACCCACAACCAGCTGCCAAGTCTTCTCAGTGCAGCATAAAGGTCAACAGGTGTGCACACACAAAACAGTGTGTGTGTGTGTGTGTGTGTGTGTGTGTGTGTGTGTAAGCAGTCAGTGCTTTGGGGCAGAAACCCGCTGCTCTAATAAGACCAGGCCAACTCAATAATTCATGGAGTCCCCACCGTCTGGTTCCAATTCTGCTGCCATGTCTTCATGTATGATTGGCTCCTAATGAGCTACGTCTATTATTCAAATGAATTGGAAGGGATAATATTCCAGCCGGCGCCAGCAGACAGCCAAGGCCAAGCAGGGAACAGGTTGACAATTGCTGCAGAATGATAAATAAATAAATACAAATTAATATGTAAATGCAGCCAATCGAGGTGAATGAATTATTGAGTGTGTAGCGCTGGACAATAATGCCAGCGCTTTGAAGATGACGGAAATCAAAGCTCCCGGTTATATCGCACCGGTGCAGTATACCATTTGTTAATCATTCTCGCACTAATAACAGAAAATATACTTGTCATTGTGCTTCGCAAGCCTTTGGATCGACCTCCAACAATATATTGGTAAAATTACAGCGTTATTTCCTTTCATTTTCTCCCCCAATCCGGTCACCCTCCAGCCGGCTCTCTGCTAGCTTACGGCGAACGCGTCTTTTCGAACTGCGGCCCGTTCTCCGTCGCAAAGCACTGTAACACGCTCGAAAAAAGGAAAGCGCTATCCGCCGTCTTCCACATACATGAGCTCTCACATGGACACGACTGGTTAGTGGAGAGCGAGTATGCCCCTCCCACCCAGACGTCACGGCCAATTTCTGCGACTCCTTATAAGTCTAGCAGTTTGTCGTATTACGTTGCGAGGCAAGTCGCGATCACAACGTGTAGCAATTAGGGCTGGGAATCAGTAAGGTAGCGTACCAATCTGATATGTTGAATTTGATCCTTTTTTTTTTTTTGGTTTCTTTTAATAACCTTTGTTGTAATTGTAACATGTTTGCAATGTCAAAAATGTTTTTTTTTGTTTTTTTTAAAAACCGAGCTGACAAGGTGAAGCGGAGACGATTGACCAATACAAAATACAAATAAAATAAAGTTTTACCCAGTGTCTGCATCACTCCCATGATTACTATCGCTCACCACGTCTTCGTTTGACTCGTTTCACAAAGCTAAATAAAAGCCTCCATTCCCAATCAAACACTTACTCCACTAAACACTTCTTTCTCTAATCAGCCACGGGCGCCCACTGCAGTTAAGCTGCTCTCAACAGCCCTCTGATTTGGTGTGTGTGTGTGTGTGTGTGTGAAGGTGGTCTATCTGTTTCACCCACCCAGCCATCTTCATCCTCCTCTCCCTCCATTCTTTCTCCCTCCAATCACCCCAACACAGATTAAAGGTAAACATGCCTGTGACAGCTGCAATGACAGCCTCGCTGCTGATTAAAATTAGCACAGGTTGGGGAAACACACACACACACACACACACACACACACACACATCCCTTTTCTTCAGTACTTGATTAGGTGTGTGCCCTCTGTCAAATAACAGCAAAGGCAACCCAACCTCCTATTTACATAGAGAACAGCACAAAAGACTGAACAAACTGCCCCCTTTCACACAGTGAATACGAAATAATGCGCTATTATTCCCATTTATCGGCACCCTGCATAAAAACGAGCAAAAATGTTGGTGTAAAATAAACACCATACACAAGTTATACACAACACTTACTACTTATTTTTTTTTTCCTTTAAAAAAATAAATAAAATAAATAAATATCATAAGAAATCCATTTTTAAAAAATAGTAGTAGTAGATCATCGATGCTTCGGGGCCGATGTTGTACCTGGTGGTTCCGGAGCTTGGTGAATTCCTCTAGGTACCTGGATTGTTCAGCCTCTGCGAGGAGGTTCGAATTTGCCCAGAGATAAAGCTTTTCAAACAAGAAGATGAGCCAAACACTTTAAAGAACGTTTTCCCAAAACAGATCGAAATTGTTTGCTATTTGGTTTCGCACCGCACCTAGCTAAACAAAACAAAACATGAAAAACGACGGGGGCTGAAGACGTTCTCGTACAAACTCCTTCCTTCATCGCTGAGAAATGTAACAAAGAAAAAAGTTATATAAACCTTTACAGAGCGTGTGCAGAGATCGCAAGGATTACACGAGCACGGAGAACACGCATCTGGGGCTCAATACATCCATCCATTCATCCATTTTCCATGCCGCTTATCCTACAGAGGGTCGCGGGGAGCCTGGAGCCGATCACAGGGGACTCAGGGCACAAGGAGCGGGACACCCTGGACAAGATGCCAACCCATCGCAGGGCACAATCTCACACGCTACGGACAATTTAGAAATGCCAATCAGCCTATAACGCATGTCTTTGGACTGGGGGAGGAAATGGGTTGCCTGGAGGAAACCCCAAAAGCACAGGGAGAACACAAACTCCGCACTCACAGGACGGACGCAGGATTCGAACCCCCAACCCCGGAGGTGTGCGCACCCCGTACTCAATATACGTTCAGTTCATTATAAAAACTGTACATTTAAAACATTTTGTGCGTCAGATCCAGAGCTTATGATCCCTTTCTGTTTGTTGGCATCTTCTTTAAGGGCAACGCACATGAAGGCATGTAGTGGGTGAGATTGGTCATGCGAAGAAATTTGTCATCGCTTATACTGCAATATCAAACTACATTTTTTCCACGTCCAAAGTTCCAGATTTGATAAGCATGTATTTGATCGCCGTCATTTCTGTCAAATTAGCATAGGCCAATCCTAAATCATGAAACATCATGACTTCGTCTGGGTTTTCTTCTCAATATATTAGATAATACCGCCTTATCCACTGTAGAAATGTGAAGCCGCCAGTGTCCCAATATGGCGTGGACATCTTGGAGCCCGAGTCTGCACAGTAGTGAGCGTGAAGTGGAGCTGCGTTTTCAAGGTCCCGCCCACACTCCCGAGAAATAAGGCGCAAGCACACGCCCCAGAACTTTTTCAACTCATTATGTCAGTGTGAAATAAACAGTTATAGAAATGTAGAAATTAAAGTTAAAGCTCCGGTCTCCTCTCGAAGATCCTGAAAAAAGCCCGCCTCAGTGACTACTTCGCTCAGAGAAGCTGTCAATCATGACATTGCATCAAAAAACTAACTAAAAAAACACCTAAAATGACAGAAACCATCTTTGGAAAAAATTGATTTGAAGTCTAATTTGATTGTTTAGTTTGTCTCACGTCCCATTAGATTACATGGAGAGGGCGGGGTTTATGACCTTTACTGAATCCAGCCACCTGGGGGCGATCGAAACATTTCGACTTGACTTTTCAGGACTTGTGCGGCACGCTTGGTATTAATATAATCCCAATATGCAATTTTTGTCCATATCATGCCATCCCATCACCTATACATCCAAGCAACACAGATCCCCTTGCTAAGAAAGCACCAAGACATCATCATTAAAGGAAGAGATGCTCCATCCAATCTGTAGCTGACACAACAGAACAACAGTCTTTTCCTCTGTATTTACACCACCCATCAATACGTGCTGTCGTGTCCGTGTGTTATAATCTCCTCAGTCCATTTCAGACGATCAGGTACTGTCATCATTTCAGCGCTCGGCTAATTCAATCTGCTCGCTGTGATGAGATCTTGCTCTGGATTCCGCTAGCGACAGTCGGCATCGATATGAAGAGAAGAAAAACAAACCCGACACAATCAGCGCCGTAATGTCGTCGAGGTGATCATCATCCACGGCAATAAAATTTACAGTCGAACAAACGGAGCGAGGAACATCGGACCGGGCCGCTCACCATCTGCATCACCGACGGCTCCACCGACAGCGCGAGGGTTCCGAATCAAGACGCACGTATGCCTCAACTTAATATTCCATTTTTATGGAAGAATAGCAATATGCAAATATCAGGTTTCTCAATTCCTAAAAGAGAAACCATTTGAAATTAATGTCCCCCCGCCTCACCTGAAATACACCTGGTTTATCATTTTCCCTCGGTTTCTCTCTGCAGGCTGAAAGTTACTCTCAGAACTATCTAGCTTACAATAATCAATAAAAGTCTTCAAAATTCTTTATAAAACATTTATAACGTGTGTGCACCACTACAGAGTGGACCAAACCCTTGTTTTGAGCATCATGTGAATTCATGTGATTGCAGATTATAGCCTAACGATTATGCCTGGGGAAAAAAAAAATTAACAAAGAAAGAAACATTTAAAGGTGCAGTGCGTAATTTTTAAAATTTTTCCTAGGTCTGTAATAATCTTAGAATAATTGGTGGGAGGGGGGAACTATTAGAAACTGTGATTCATTAAATAATAGAGAATAATAATATACCATTAATTAGGATCTGGCTAGTTTTGCATTTTTCTGGCCCTGAAATAAGCTCCACCCCCAGCTAGAGAAACACAGCAGCTACGTAATAGGAAACAAGAAGCATGTGTGTTCAAATGAAGGGGGAGTGGTTGGGTTTGGCATGTACACCTCACTGCAAAATGAAAAGTCCATGGGGTTGGAGGTAGACCTGATGCAGCTCCTCATAGACGGGGGCAAGGTTGGGTGGAGTCGAGCCAAAAGTCCAGGCGATGGAAGGTGTTTCATGTTATACAGCATTGTGTGGGTTCTTTTAAGACGAGTTGGATCAAGTGCAGCTCCGCCCCCTGGACTTTTGGTTCTGTAGCAAGGACTATCTCAGGCTTGGTTGAGGAAGCCTAGTCTTCCCTCCCCCCCATTGCAATTCCCGTTGCAGGCAGCAGAGGGCTTAATAAATTACAAACTGCTCCTCTAAAAAAAAAAAATTAAATCAAATGTCCAAAATGGTCAGCCAATAAACTAAGTCCTACTGAGCTGTTGAGAGCTGCATTAAAAAAATGTTTCAGTGAGCGAGTGTGTGTGTTTGTGTGTTTGTGTGTGTGTGGGTGGGTGGGTGAGTGTGTTGTCGAAGAGTGGGCACAATTATCAAAGTCAATCAGCAGTCATTGTATCCTGAGAAACCTTCACGAGCGTCTCTGCCACACCTCCTTTCCGAGGCAAACTGGTGACCCTTTCTTCTTTCATCATTTTCCGGGCTCGTCATTTGCCGGCGAAAAGCGTTGTGATTGTGTGTCATTTATGCCAACAATTACTGTCTAACAATGCTTTCTGTCCCGCTCTTCTCTTTATTCCACTTTCTCTCAGAAAGGCTTGATTGCACACTGTCTCTAGCCTTCGTCAACAGATAGAGGAGGCTGGGAAACATCAATGCACCAATCCCGAGGCCAACTGTTGGAAGATGCGGATCAATCAAATCTCAAACAAAGGGTAGAATGAGAAAGAGAGAGAAAGAGAGAGGGAACGAGTTTAAGGCCTCGCTGCAGGAGCTCCAGCACTACCAAGTATTATGGAGCAGCTGCAGGAGCAAAACCCACACCAAGAGACTGAAATAAACCGCAAACAAAGCTGGTATTTTCAATCTAATTAACTCGTAAATAAAGAACAGATCGCCCCCGGTGGTACACAGATGCATAAATACAGGATCCAAGAGCCAACAATGCACTCTCCCTTCGCTCACAAATCATCTCTAGTGAATCAAGACACATCACAATTAGCCACACAGACAGTGTCTACGTTTACATGGACAGCAGTAATATAATCATTCACCTTATTCTGAATAAGACGTATAATATTGTGATTAAGGTGTTTACATGAGTCGCTTTTAGAATACTCCTTTCGTGTTCCTGTTTTACGTGTTATAGAACGTAGATCGATTAACGGCACGCATCACTACGTCACCGCGCCACGCCGTCCCATCCAGAATTTCACGTATCGACATAGAGTTGGTCTTCGTTATGGAACCGTGTACAGTTCTGGGTGTTTTTATTTTTAATTTTATGAAAGCTTCAAGTGCGGTTAATTATTTGTCGCGCTGTACGTGTAAATAGACAACTGCTTGAATCCGTGGGCTGCGTCCCAAACCGTGTTCTTGCCTACTATATAGTAGCTGAGATACATGTATTTCTCCTACTATATAGCAGGTAAGTACGCGGTTTGGGACGCAGCCATGCTCTCTTGTTTGGCGTCAAACGGTTGAGCGCTGCCGTGTGTGTACGTGTCCTGTCGCAAAATGCGGTGAAAACTCCCACACGACGTTAATAGTGTGATTAAGGTGTGTACATGTCTGTAATACACGTCGATAATGCGACTAAAACAGGAATACTCCACACGCCTTAATTCCATCTGTGTTTACTTCGAGTGTGACTTTAGTCAGATTAAGGTCATCAATAATCACTGTTTACATGCTAGATTCTTAATCAGAGTATCGTCTTAATCAGGTTAATATCGGATTACTGTTGTCCATGTAAACGTACTGAGTAATGATTTAAGGGCACGTGAACCTACCCCTCCTTACAGACTGTTATCTTTACAATCTTTACACCCTGTAACAATCCAGAACATCAAAGGTAGCTTCCGTGTGGTACACCAGCTAAACCTTAGCATCCACAGACTCCGGGGCTAGAACTTAAAGGACCAAGCACAGACTGCCTCTTCAGGACTAGTCGGACCGCTCCACTTGACAAGTGCCATCACTACACTCTACACTATGGACAACAAGGTCATCAGGTTGCTACGTGTAAGACTGAGCAGGTTAGTCAGACGATTGGTGAGAAGCCTACTGCGCCACCAAGCGGTCACAATTGTCTCAAAGTTTCACTACCGAGACAAATTAAACAGAAAAGCGTTCATCCAGAGATCATGAGTTTGCCTTCCGAGTCTGGGAGTCCTTGTTTAAATGGTTCTCCTGTCAATCACAGCGACACTTGCGATTGCAAGCATCGGCCAGCTCGTGAACGCGGAAAAAGGGGGCTAGCGCATTCCTCAGCCCCACAGAAATAGTGGTACGTCATGGAGGTAAGCGGAATCCTGTGAATTGAGAAGTTAGCATCAGTTTGTCTCTACTGCTTGCGATATGTGCCATTTCTGTTAAAACTGCTGACCCACAATACAATAAATATTGACAAAGATAGAAAGCGAGCAAGGATGGAGGGAGGGAGTGAACTCAGGGCCGTACGTTTTTAACTCCACACGGCCGTTTAATTCTCATGCAATTATTGACTTTTCTGCAGACAAAGTTCAATTTCATTTCAGGCACCAATTATTTATATAATAAATCATAATAGTGAGGTTAGCGCAAGTCAGGTATTGATCGACTTGTTCCCAGCTGATCTGCCTTTTTTCCCCCTTTTATCATGCACAATGTGAAAATGATCAAGCGCTCTATACCAGCTACTGTATGCTTCTTTTATAGTCTGTAGGGAGGGACTGAGTATCTAGCCACATTGTATAGAGCTCATAAGACAGATATTTATTATACGAAGAAAATGAATGACTAGGGCAAATCAATATTCGCTTTACAATATGCACAATAAACACATTTGGAACCAATCACGGAAAAAATGCCCTTTGATCTCTCTCAGTTAAATCAGATTTTCACTATCCATCAGTTACACAATATTCTCATTACCAGCCCATATACACTGATCTGCCATAACATTAAAACCACCTGACTAATATTGTCTAGGTCCTCCTTGTGCCAACAAAACGGCTCTGACCCGTCGAGGCACGGACTCCACAAGACCTCTGAGGGTGTGCTGTGGTATCTGGCACCAAGACGTTAGCAGCAGATCCTTTAAGTCCTGTAAGTTGCGAAGTGGGGCCTTCATGGATCGGACTTGTTTGTTCAGAACATCCCACAGACGCTGGATCAGATTGAGATCTGGGGAATTTGGAGACCGAGTCAACACCTTGAACTCTTTGTCATGTTCCTCAAACTGTTCCTGAACAGTTTCTGCAGTGTGACAGGGGGCATTATCCTGCTGAAAGAGGCCACTGACATTAGAGAACGCCGTTGACATGAAGGCGTGCAATAATGTTTAGGTAGGTGGTACGTGTCAAAGTAACATCCATATGAATGTCAAGGGTTCCCAGCGCTTTCGGTGGTAGACAGGGCTCAGCATGGGCTCTCTGCAGCTACACAGCCTCATACACGGCAAGCTGTGATGCACTGTGTGTTCTGACTCTTTTCTATCAGAGCCAGCGTTAACTTTTTCAGCACTCTGTGCTACAGTAGCCTTTCTGTGGGATCGGACCAGACACCCAACAAGACCCGCAGTTTTGGAGACGCTCTGACCCAGTCGTCCAGCCATCACAATCTGTCCCTTGTCAGAGTCGCTCAGATTCTTACCCTTGCCCATTTTTCCTGCTTCCAACACGCCATATTCGAGACCTGACTGTTCACTTGCTGCCTAATAAATATACCCCACCCCTCGACAGGTGCCACTGCAACAGGATAATAAATCTCATTCACGACACCGTTCCGTGGTATTAATCTAATGGCCGATCAGACTAAGGCCACGATTCAAGGAAATCCCACCTAATTAACACAACCTGATGAACAAAGTCTAACTGTTGTGGGTCCTTCACTGCTGACCTTCACAACACACCAGGAAATGTTCAGAAAAATATTCCCTAATATGCTCAAGCATTCCCCACGACCCTGAAGCACAAGCGGTAAAGAAAAGTGATCGAAAGATGGGATTCTCAAGCATTTCCATCACCATGAAAAAAATGTCTACAGACAGTCACTCCCCATGCTCTCCCTAATCTCTCTATTACATTTTACATCTCACACACACACACACTTTTCCGCCGGTGAGACACTTTTCCATTTGCACCTCTCTTGCTCCACTGTGCTTCACAAGACTGACAGAAAACATCGCTTGCTCTCCTGCGGACCATTCTCTCGACCCGCCAAACACAATCTCCCTTCTCTCCGGGGAACGGAACTATTATGCATAAACAAGATCGTTAATACGGAGTTCTTGCCCTGCTTTGTTGTGTTTAACGCTCTCTATAGCTTGAAGCGTGAACTTAATTTATAACCAGCATTTGGAGGAAACCAGGAAATGTCCGTGTTCTGTGACTAACCCGGTTCTGTACCACAGCACCTCTTTATACCGCAGCACCGCTGAGTTCTGGATTCTGATTGATCTGCTCCTTTCAGTCGATGTTTCATGTCGTGTTTATTACATACGAGGAGCACAGAGGCTTCACGACTCTTGCCCTCCAGCACACTCCACCTCTCCGTTACGAGCAGCGCCCCCTTCCTCTCATGAGCTTCGTGGGGAGAAATGAGAAGCAGAAAGCAGACCGCCGTCACATCCGATCGTTTCTCCTCCATCATCCTGCGTGCTTCAAACCCGAGCGTCACGTCTGGAGTACGGCGTAGGATACGCGGAGAGGAACAGAGATACAGATGTGCACACATGTTGAGCGGTAATGAACCCTTCGGATTGAAGTTGCGGATTAATTGAACTGTATAAGTCATGCTCGAGCTGAGAAGATGGTAATTAAGCTTCAGAGGCTGGTGTGTGTTTTTATAATAACTACCACAGCGGTGCCTTCACATAGTCCCGGGGGGATAAAGAGCGAGAGAGCGAGAAAAAGACGGAGAGAGAAGAATAGAGGAGGAGAGAGTGACATGACACACACACACACACACACACCCCCCATTTCGCCCAGATAGGAACTGATTAAATCCTGCATTATTCATGATGTTGATCTCAAGATGTGTAGATTTTTTTTCCCAGTCATAGGAGCTGATGCGCCACATACAACATATCAATTACAACGTGTAACAAAGGCGCAGGAGTAACACACCGTTCTACAAAATAATCCATCCTGGGATGATGTTATAAGGCCTGACATGAATATAGGGCGTACATCAGCATTATCTGGAGTTAGTCCACTTATACAACAGCCATCTCCTAATGATCACAACGTTTAACTTATTAACGAACAACACGTCACACATTTTAACGGTTGACTTCAAACCCCAGCACCTCCAAGCTGCCACGCTTGGGCCCTTGAGCAAGGCCCTTAACCCTCAACTGCTCAGTCGTATAAAACTGTACATATTGCTTTGCTGTTCTTTTTGAGTGGTAGCCCAATTTCAAGCCATTAATCCAGTCCTAATATATTCTCACAAATAGATATATATTTGATTCATATTTCATTTAAAAATGAAAGACGGGCAGGGTTACAAGTTTTCCATCCATTTATTCTCACTGTGAGCCTCTAAATGTAAACTTCAGCATTTACGTAATCAGCAATGTTCCCGCAACCGTGCTGCTTTCCCGCGGTCCTCATGTTTCCACGTAATAATTTCTCTCTCTTCAAGCAGAAGTATGCACACCTGCTTTTTTCCATGTTGAACGTCATTGGCTGTTTGCTCCAAATGTCTGGTTTTAACACACACACACACACACACACACACACACACGTGCACGCTGAGTAAACCTCGATTCAGGGTTAAATCCTGGGTTGAGTCGAACGAAACCTGTTAACTTTAACCCTAAATCTTACTCCGCAACTCCGAGTTCGTTCGACTCGCTTCGTGAAACAGGCCTCCGGGACTAGGATTATAAATTTTTCTGGAAAACAGCAGCACGTTTTCGTGGAGCGTCTGACGTACAAGTCAACGAACGTCGCGCCTCTGTTTGTCCCGCAAGTGTCGTATCAGACCGCCTGTATTAAAGTAAAAAACACTGGCTTCTTCAGTCTTTCTCCCCCTAACGCACAGCTCTACTCTGAACACATGAGACGTCCGTTTTGAACTTGAAACAGCAACAATAAATGTGTACTTATCTGAAGAGTCGCCTTTAAACACCAACATTAAGTCATCGACTTTTTGACTTTTTCACTAAGCTGTTCAGAAAGGGCAAGTCTTTGACAACTCTCCCTCTTTCTCTCTCTCTCGCGCGTCTAGAATGTCGTTTGTCGAGAAAGCACACGCGGCCGTTCAGTCAGCTCGGCTCTTCCGCTGCGAGCTTAATTAAAGCCAGTGTGAAATGTTTCTCCACCGGTCTCGATTCATATTTCTAATCTACGTCTTCAGAAACCCTTGAATGGCTCTTATGAACGGCAGAACCAAAACAATGACTTTCCACACATCTTCCCTACAGCTCTCGCTAAACTTACTTCACTTTTTAAATGATTCCAGTCCTTCAATCTTCTTTCCCTCTATTCACCCCTCAGACTGAGGCCCGGCACTCGCTTTTGTGACGGGCTAAATGAAACAGGGAAATCTCATCTCCTTTATATAACGCTCCGAGGCACTCGACCGTCCAAATATTTTTTCATACTTTAAAAAAAAAAAAGAAAACGCCAAAGGGGGAAGAAGTGCAGAGTGCAGAGACTATTTGTTGTCTTGTATTAATCGTGGCGTTTCGCTTGCTGATTTCAAGGCGTGGTCGTGACTGACACAAACTAGCAAACACGATTTTGGGGAAATATTACTGCACTGCTCTAAAGCACTACATAAATCTAAAAAAAATAAATAAATAAAATAATAATAATAAATACTTCATACAGCGGCACTCGCCACATACCACAGCGCTATCGAATTCTCAAATCTGATTGGTCAGAAGTTGTTCCGCGGCTCTGACGGCGTCACAGGAGGACGCGATTAAAAACTGTGTATAACTGTTGATATGGTGAGGTTTTCTGTAAGGAGATGTTTATGTAACATTTAGGGAAGGAGTCTCCAGCGTCAGCACGTTGTAACACTCAGAGGTAAAGCTCTAACCTTAAGTTAGAGGAACGCACACTTTGCAATTTCTTTGCATTAAATTTAAGAGAGAGAGAGTTATCTTTGAGTGAGATTTGCAGTGTTGTGCATTCTGAGATGCTTTTCTGCTCACCACGGCTGTAAAGAGTGTTTATTTGAGTTACTGAAGCCTTTCCTCGATAATAAGACAGGCTGGTGAGGGAACGTCTGTCTGTGAGAATAAGAACCACCCTTTTTTGTGGATCTTCCACAACATTACAAGTATCTATAAACAGATTAAAAAGTACGACGCGTCCTCGTTTAATAAGTTAAAAATTTTACTCGTTAGCAAATTTGCTGCGGCGTAAGAGGAAAAAAACGTCCATAAGGGACGTGCTGCTGTGGGAAAATAATCATCTTTGGTGTGTTAAGAGTAACGCCGCTTTGTTTTCCTATAAAGCAACCAAATGATTTAGAGAGAAGAAAACTTTTGGTTGAGAAAAATTGTTTAAAAATAATAAAAAGTCGTTATTTACTGAGAAACGTCTGTCTTTAACTCCTCACTCTCACTCTCTCAGGTTTCTTCCCCCCCCAAACACCTCTCTCGCTCATCATTTCTCACAGCTTGGGACTCGGTGGAATT
Organism: Ictalurus furcatus; assembly: GCF_023375685.1. NCBI lineage: Eukaryota > Metazoa > Chordata > Actinopteri > Siluriformes > Ictaluridae > Ictalurus > Ictalurus furcatus. Next base: position 21,125,835 of record NC_071273.1, read on the forward strand.
GGGTGCGGCCGGGGGGTGGGGGGGAGTGGGGGGGGGGGGGCTGGGGAATGGAGAGAAAAAAAAAAAAGTGCTGTCAAGCACCACTGATTGAAACTGCAAGGTCATCCTGACGTGTGTGAGCGAGAGAGAGAGAGAGACTGAGGAGTTGAGACACTCTCTGGGGTGTCTGTCTCGCCCCTGCGCATGTGTGTAAAAATGGAAAGTGTCAATGAAGAACCACGAGGAATAGAAGACACAAGCAGTACGTTGCAGATACATACCAGAGGGCAGCTTTTTCACCTTGAGACCTTCATAGACTTTCTCTCCTCCTCTCAGTCACCACCATGCCCCTCCCTCCCTCCCTCCTCTTTCTCCACCCCCCCAACCGCCCCTCCCTCCCTCCCTCCTCTTTCTCCACCCCCCCATCCCTCCATTCACCCTCGGCACTCACCTTGTAGCTCTCCGCTCTTGCTGTAAAGTTCTCGCCGTTGTTCTCGCAGGTACGCGCTCATGCTTATGGCGTGGGAAGACGACTCAAACCTGCAGAAAGAGATCCGTGCCTCAGTGCCGCCTTCACATCGCGCTCCATACAGATGAAACCAACAAGGCATGTGTATTTGTAACAAATCGTGTGCGTGTACGTGATAAGATATTAAAAATCTTCAGTAAGCGCTTTAATCCTGGTTAGGAATCTATCCCAGGAAACAGGTGCGAGATTCAGGAACACAGCCTGAATTCGACGCCAATCTACACACACACACACACACATATACTCTTGGTCACATCTAGCGGGCAATTTAGCATAGCCAATCAACTTACTGGCATGTTTTTGTGTGGTGGGAGGAAACCGGAGAACCTGGAGGAAACCCACAGACAGTCAAATCTTTATTTCTTCCATTTCTAAATGATAGCGTTCAATAAACACTCAGTCATATAATTTCACCTGTTTCCAGATCTATAAAAGATCAACGCTTTCTAATAACTAAGACTTAAAGTAAACATGTGTTGACTTCTTTAAGCCATTAGACACCGTAACGAAATGTTAGTAGAGCTCGTTAATGGGGATGCAAACTTTGAAGCGCTTCCCTGACGGCGATTCAAACGAAATGATTCGACCCCCAATGCAAATCAGGTTTATTGTCAAAATGTCCAGACGTTCAGCTGCTTGCAATGAACAGATCAAGCAAAAGCAATTGAAATAGTTGGACACAACAAGTGGTTTCCCTAAATTCAACACAAAATGCAACTTATAATGACTTCTCCAGTCTCAAAATTATCCGAAAGGTCACTATGCTCGAGTGTGTGAACTGTGCTTACTTGAAGAGAGACTGTTTGGGTCGAAGTGGTTTCTTCTTGGCGAAAAAGGCTCCGAAGTCTCCGCCGGTGCTCGCGTAGGAGAGCTGGGCCGTGGGTTCGGCTGCACTGCGCGTGTTCTTTACGTCCAGGTAGTCCATCAGCAGAACCTGCCGGAAATACACGCACCAATTAAAGATCACATGACGAGGGATTCAGGTTCTAGCGGTTTCCTCCTCAAGCAGATTTCGTGTGCAGTGAAATCATGTCGAGGAGTGTTAATCGGAAAGCAGGATGATCTTCATGACCCGGATCAGTCGTATTGAATGATTCACTTTGGTTAAAAGCGCAAACCCCGAGACATAAACGTCAAAAAAAAAAGAAAAAGTCTTCAACAAAAAAGTACAAGTTCGCCAATTTCGAAGTGCTCCATAATTTAGTGGCCCAAATGGCGTGGTCTATTTGCAACCCCGCACGCAGGGAAAAGACTGACACGGCACATGAAAATACATCTGACTCTTAATGGCATGATTAAA